>NW_027138881.1:0-57492 GCF_035084215.1 Heptranchias perlo | reverse complement strand
TGAGAGCGCGACGGAGAGAGAGAGAGAGCGCGACGGAGAGAGAGCGACGGAGAGAGAGAGAGAGCGCGACGGAGAGAGAGAGAGCGCAACGGAGAGAGAGAGAGCGCGACGGAGAGAGAGAGAGCGCGCGACGGAGAGAGAGAGAGAGCGCGACGGAGAGAGAGAGAGAGCGCGACGGAGAGAGAGAGCGCGACGGAGAGAGAGAGAGAGCGCGACGGAGAGAGAGAGAGTGCGACGGAGAGAGAGAGAGAGAGCGCGACGGAGAGAGAAAGAGAGCGCGACGGAGAGAGAGAGAGCGTGACGGAGAGAGAGAGAGAGCGCGACGGAGAGAGAGCGAGAGAGCGCGACGGAGAGAGAGCGAGAGAGCGCGACGGAGAGAGAGCGTGACGGAGAGAGAGAGAGCGCGACGGAGAGAGCGAGAGCGCGACGGAGAGAGCGAGAGCGCGACGGAGAGAGAGAGAGCGCGACGGAGAGAGAGAGAGAGAGCGCGACGGAGAGAGAGAGGGAGCGGGGCAGGGCGGGGAGGAGGCGGGGAGGGGGGGAGGAGGCGGGGAGGGGGGAGGGGAGCGTGGGAGGGGGGAGGGGAGCGGGGGAGGGGGCGGGGAGGGAGCGGGGAGGGGGGCGGGGGAGGGGGAGGGGAGCGGGGGGAGGGGGAGGGGAGCGCGGCGGGGAGGGGGGGAGGGGGGCGGGGAGGGGAGCGGGGGAGGGGGGGCGGGGAGGGGGGGAGGGGAGCGTGGGAGGGGGGAGGGGAGCGGGGGAGGGGGGCGGGGAGGGGGCGGGGAGGGGAGCGGGGAGGGGGGCGGGGAGGGTGCGGGGAGGGGGGGGGAGGGGAGCGGGGGAGGGGAGCGGGGGAGGGGGAGGGGAGCGGGGGAGGGGGGAGGGGAGCGCAGCGGGGAGGGGGGGAGGGGGCGGGGGGGGAGCGTGGGAGGGGGGGCGGGGGGGAGGGGGGCGGGGAGGGGAGCATGGGAGGGGGGAGGGGAGCGGGGGAGGGGGCGGGGAGGGGGCGGGGAGGGGGCGGGGAGGGGGCGGGGAGGGGAGCGGGGGAGGGGGAGGGGAGCGGGGGGAGGGGGAGGGGAGCGCGGCGGGGAGGGGGGGAGGGGGCGGGGAGGAGGCGGGGAGCGGGGAGGGGGGAGGGGAGCGGGGAGGGGGGAGGGGGAGCGTGGGAGGGGGGAGGGGAGGGAGCGGGGAGGGGGGCGGGGAGGGTGCGGGGAGGGGGCGGGGAGGGGGCGGGGAGGGGGGGCGGGGAGGAGGCGGGGAGCGGGGAGGGGGGAGGGGAGCGGGGAGGGGGGAGGGGAGCGTGGGAGGGGGGAGGGGAGGGAGCGGGGAGGGGGGCGGGGAGGGTGCGGGGAGGGGGCGGGGAGGGGGGGGAGGGGAGCGGGGCTGGGGATTGAGCATTGAGCGAGGACTCTCGATTGTGCCCCGATTGGCCGCAGATTCCAATGTGGACGGCACGGGCTGATGACTCATATTAATCAGAGATGAGAGTCTCACAATTTATACTTTCACACAACCTATCGGGTCTTTTGTGCTTGTTATGTTTTATTAATTAATCCTCACTAATCCTTATTAATGCTGCATTAATAGTCCCCTTGGGAGAGCAGAACATGTGGGATTTGGAAAATTTCCATTTCCTGGAAACATTACGTGTTTACTGGATGAATACAAATAATCTAATTTTTGAATCTGATTTAACTATTTCAGAATTAAACACTTCACATTGTATCAATGATTCAGTACACATTATGTGAATGATCAGTTACAGATCTGTTGCACATCCAATCCATGGGCACAGTGACAGTGACAGACCTGTACCCACCAGTACTGTACCCCAGTGTTATACAGCGACAGACCTGTACCCACCAGTACTGTACCCCAGTGTTATACAGCGACAGACCTGTACCCACCAGTACTGTACCCCAGTGTTATACAGTGACAGACCTGTACCCACCAGTACTGTACCCCAGTGTTATACAGCGACAGACCTGTACCCACCAGTACTGTACCCCAGTGTTATACAGCGACAGACCTGTACCCACCAGTACTGTACCCCAGTGTTATACAGCGACAGACCTGTACCCACCAGTACTGTACCCCAGTGTTATACAGCGACAGACCTGTACCCACCAGTACTGTACCCCAGTGTTATACAGTGACAGACCTGTACCCACCAGTACTGTACCCCAGTGTTATACAGCGACAGACCTGTACCCACCAGTACTGTACCCCAGTGTTATACAGTGACAGACCTGTACCCACCAGTACTGTACCCCAGTGTTATACAGGGACAGACCTGTACCCACCAGGACTGTACCCCAGTGTTATACAGTGACAGACCTGTACCCACCAGGACTGTACCCCAGTGTTATACAGGGACAGACCTGTGCCCACCAGTACTGTACCCATGTTATACAATGACAGACCTGTGCCTCTCAGCCTGTCTGTGCCATCGATATTCTGCTTGAGCTGAAATAATCAGCGGCTAGTGTTCATTATCAGGAGATTGGATCCACGGTCACTCACACGGCCATGCTGCATTATTTATGGGAAAGGGTCTTTAATGAGCATATGGTAGGTCAGTGTCGTACTCTCTGGGGGCAGCAGGTGCTACACTCAGCAGCCAGAGCACACTGCATCCCTCTCACAACATTTAATGAAAAATAAAATTCAATTGAAAAGCCTTTGAAATGGTCTGCGTCAGTGCTCAACACCATTAATAACAGATCGAACTGACCACATTCTGCCACCTCTTTCTACATTCCATTCCTCAACGGGATGCTCCTCGAAGCCCTGGTCCCCCAATCTTTGGAGTCTGCCTGAGGCGGACCAGCCCCCCAGCTGCTGATCGATTGACCGCACAGGTTCTGGTGACCCCAACACCTGGCTCAGCCTTTCAGCAACTTGTAATCATTGGAGTCATACCGAGCACAAAGGAAGATGGTTGTTGGAGGCCGTTCCATTCACAACCCCTCAGATAATGAAGCAGTCCGTGCCCGCATGCAGCAAGACCTGGACAACATCCAGGCAAGTGGCAAGTAACATTCGCACCAGACAAGTGCCAGGCAATGACCATCTCCAACAAGAGAGAGTCTAACCACCTCCCCTGACATTCAACGGCATTACCATCGCCAAATCCCCCACCATCAACATCCTGGGGGTCACCATTGACCAGAAACTTAACTGGACCAGCCATATAAATACTGTGGCAACAAGAGCAGGTCAGAGGCTGGGTATTCTGCGGCGAGTGACTCACCTCCTGACTCCCCAAAGCCTTTCCACCATCTACAAGGCACAAGTCAGGAGTGTGATGGAATACTCTCCACTTGCCTGGATGAGTGCAGCTCCAACAACACTCAAGAAGCTCGACACCATCTGGGATAAAGCAGCCCGCTTGATTGGCACCCCATCCACCACCCTAAACATTCACTCCCTTCACCACCGGCGCACCGTGGCTGCAGTGTGTACCATCCACAGGATGCACTGCAGCAACTCGCCAAGGCTTCTTCGACAGCACCTCCCAAACCCGCGACCTCTACCACCTAGAAGGACAAGAGCAGCAGGCACATGGGAACAACACCACCTGCACGTTCCCCTCCAAGTTACACACCATTCCGACTTGGAAATATATCGGCCGTTCCTTCATCGTCGCTGGGTCAAAATCCTGGAACTTCCTTCCTAACAGCACTGTGGGAGAACCGTCACCACACGGACTGCAGCGGTTCAAGAAGGCGGCTCACCACCACCTTCTCAAGGGTAATTAGGGATGAGTAATAAATGCTGGCCTTGCCAGCGACGCCCACATCCCATGAACAAATTTAAAAAAAGAGACAGAAAATACAGTAGAAGGAATCCTACGCACTGCATAAAAAACTGTCCACGGGTTCGAGCCACTGACTACATCAGTCTGGGTATCAAAGCACCTAATGCACAAACTCGCACTTAATCTCTCCCCATCACCAGCTACCCTGACTCTCAGTGAGAGGAGAGATCTCTGGGGCTGAGGGATGGGGAGATTCCTTGGTTGAGGCACACTGTGATGGGAAGTGAAGCTGCTCCGTGGCTCGACTCCTCACCCACAGCCCAAAGCTGTCACTGGGCAGGAGGTGGAGAATTGATCCCATCCTCAGCCAGGGATCACTCACTGCGCCAAACTTCAACCCGAAAAGATCCAATTGGCTGGGAGGCAGACAGACAGAGAGCGCGAGGGAGGCAGACAGACAGAGAGCGCGAGGGAGGCAGACAGACAGAGAGCGCGAGGGAGGCAGACAGACAGAGAGCGCGAGGGAGGCAGACAGACAGAGAGCGCGAGGGAGGCAGACAGACAGAGAGCGCGAGGGAGGCAGACAGACAGAGAGCGCGAGGGAGGCAGACAGACAGAGAGCGCGAGGGAGGCAGACAGACAGAGTGCGAGAGCAAGAAACCGAGAGCCAGCGAGGAGAGAGAGAGACAGAGAGCGAGGGAAGCAGACAGACAGAGAGAGTGAGGGAGACAGACAGACAGACAGAGCGAGCGAGGGAGACAGAGACAGAGAGAGCGAGAGAAGCAGACAGAGAGCGAGAGCGAGGGAAGCAGACAGACAGAGAGCGCGAGGGAGGCAGACAGACAGAGAGCGCGAGGGAGGCAGACAGACAGAGAGCGCGAGGGAGGCAGACAGACAGAGAGCGCGAGGGAGGCAGACAGACAGAGAGCGCGAGGGAGGCAGACAGACAGAGAGCGCGAGGGAGGCAGACAGACAGAGTGCGAGAGCAAGAAACCGAGAGCCAGCGAGGAGAGAGAGAGACAGAGAGCGAGGGAAGCAGACAGACAGAGAGAGTGAGGGAGACAGACAGAGCGAGGGAGGGAGACAGAGACAGAGAGAGCGAGGGAAGCAGACAGAGAGAGAGCGAGGGAAGCAGACAGACAGAGAGCGCGTGGGAGACAGACAGACAGAGAGAGCGAGTGAGACAGACAGACAGAGAGAGCGAGGGAGACAGACAGAGAGAGCGAGGGAGACAGACAGAGAGAGCGAGGGAGACAGACAGACAGAGAGAGCGAGGGACACAGACAGACAGCGCAAGGGATACAGACAGAGAGAGCGAGGGAGACAGACAGAGAGAGCGAACGAGGGAGACAGACAGACAGAGAGAGCGAGGGAAGCGGACAGAGAGAGCGAGGGAAGCAGACAGAGAGAGCGAGGGAAGCAGACAGAGAGAGCGAGGGAAGCAGACAGAGAGAGCGAGGGAAGCAGACAGAGAGAGCGAGGGAAGCAGGGACAGTGAAGATGAGGTAGCTCACTGCTGAACTCAGTGAACAGGAGGTGAAGAGGACCTGAGGGAAACTAAGTGAATGATGGACATTAATTCCTGCTCAGTAATGCAGAAAGAAATCACCGTCATTCAGCTCGAATCACTGCAACTCTGCTTCTACACAAGGAACAGCAGACGGACGCCAATTCCAATTTTGTCAAACATACACCCAGCTCCAAACCACTGTCACAACACTGAACACTGCCAAACACACCGACACACACTCAACACTGCCAAACATACCGACACACACTCAACACTGCCAAACATACCGACACACACTCATTACTGCCAAACACACCGACACACACTCATTACTGCCAAACACACCGACACACACTCATTACTGCCAAACACACCGACACACACTCAACACTGCCAAACATACCGACACACACTCATTACTGCCAAACACACCGACACACACTCAACACTGCCAAACATACCGACACACACTCATTACTGCCAAACACACCGACACACACTCAACACTGCCAAACACACCGACACACACTCAACACTGCCAAACACACCGACTCACACTCAACACTGCCAAACACACCGACACACACTCAACACTGCCAAACACACCGACACACACTCATTACTGCCAAACACACCGACACACACTCAACACTGCCAAACACACCGACACACACTCATTACTGCCAAACACACCGACACACACTCATTACTGCCAAACACACCGACACACACTCATTACTGCCAAACACACCAACACACACTCAACACTGCAACACCACTGAAGTGTCGTAACCTATAAGACCACAGACCAAGAGCTGGAAAGTTCACTAGATTGATTCCTGGGATGAGAGGGTTGTCCTATGAGGAGGGGTCGAGTAGAATGGGCCTATACTCTCTGGAGTTTAGAAGAATGAGAGGTGATCTCATTAAAACGTAGAAAATTCTTAGAGGGCTTGACAGGGTAGACGCTGAGAGGATGTTTCCCCTGGCTGGAGAGTCTAGAACTAGGGGGCATAGTCTCAGGATAAGGGGTCGGCCATTTAGGACTGAGATGAGGAGGAATTTCTTCACTCAGGTTGTGAATCTTTGGAATTCTCTACCCCAGAGGGCTGTGGATGCTCAGTCATTGAATATATTCAAGGCTGAGATCGTTAGATTTTTGGACTCGGGGGGAATCAAGGGATATGGGGATTGGGCGGGAAAGTGAAGTTGAGGTCGAAGATCAGCCATGATCTGATTGAATGGCGGAGCAGGCTCGAGGGGCCGAATGGCCGACTCCTGCTCATATTATGTTCTTAAGTGGGATTAGGCTGGATAGCTCTTTTTCGGCCAGCACAGACACGATGGGCCGAATGGCCTCCTTCTGTGCCATAAATTTCTATGGTGCTTTGTCTGTATCCATGTAGAAGGTGAGGTCCCTGGGTGGGGCGAGAGGGGGGTCTCTGGAGGGAGGATGGGAGGGAGAGGGGTTTCTGGGTGGAGGGGGGCGGTCAGTCGGTCCCCTGATGGAGGGAGGGAGGGGAACCTGGGGGTCTATAGTTGTGCACCGTTTATTAAGCCTGTATCAGTCATGGGGAGGTCAGTGAGAGACACTGAGAGTCTGTAACTAAAGACAGGGCTGCTCATTGTTCACTGGCCTTCAAATCACAGATTTGTTCTCCCTCCCTCCCTCCCTCCCCCTCCCCCTCCCCCTCTCCCTCCCACTATCGACGTATTCTGTAGAACTGCTTCTTGCAACATCTGCAGACCCATCACACGAGTCACTGACACACCACCCACTTGAGCTGATTCCCCGCTGTGACACAAGCGACATTACAGGCTGCTGATGAGATATAATGGCGGGAGTTAGGCCCCTTTTACACAGACAGCTCGAAGCACCCCCAGAGGACACAGGGTGGGTTCATATAAACGACAGTGAGATAGAATCATAGAAGTTTACAACATGGAAACAGGCCCTTCGGCCCAACATGTCCATGTCGCCCAGTTTATACCACTAAGCTAGTCCCAATTGCCTGCACTTGGCCCATATCCCTCTATACCCATCTTACCCATTGTAAACAATTTTACAACACCAAGTTATAGTCCAACAATTTTATTTGAAAATCACAAGCTTTCGGAGGCTTCCTCCTTCCTCAGGTGAATGTCAAGAAATCTGGGTTCGAGGGGGGGCCCGCTCTCCCCCATTACTCGGTTCGAGGGGGGGCCCGCCCCTCCCCCCCATTACTTGGTTCGAAGGGGGGCCCGCCCCTCCCCCCCCATTACTGGGTCCGAGGGGGGGCCAGCCCCCCCATTACTCGGTTCGAGGGGGGGCCCGCCCCTCCCCCCCCATTACTTGGTTCGAAGGGGGCCCGCCCCCCCCCCATTACTCGGTTCGAGGGGGGGCCCGCCCTCCCCCATTACTCGGTTCGAGGGGGGCCCGCCCCCCCCATTACTCGGTTCGAGGGAGGCCGGCCCGCCCCCCCATTACTCGGTTCGAGGGGGGCCGGCCCCATTACTGGGATCAGGGGGGGCCCTCATTGCAGTCCAAGGGCAGGAACTCCGGTTGATTGGCCCAAGCTGTGGTCAGATGACTCGGCCCAGGCTGGAGATAGAGCCTGGGACTGTGGTGGTCTGCAAGGGTCGGTTATGAGCCGGGTGAGGTCTATACTCACTGACCCATTGGGTGAGGGGTGTGGGCAGGATGAGGTTTGGACAGCGACATCCCAGCTCCAGTTAAGACTCAATGGACTGCATTTGGAACCAAGGTCTGGTTTGAGTTATGAACGTAAACATTCGCTGCAATGTTTTCACAGGATTAACTATTCCTGGAATTTGGGGAAACTAAATCCCATTAACTGACCGAAAACACTGATTCCTGGTGGGAAAGAGGCAGAGCTTGGAGAAACCACTATTGGTTACAATTAATAGAGTTACTGCACCTGGAAAATCCTCATTTAATCACATTCAGCAAAGGTATCGGGTCCTGGGGGGATTGGGGCTCATTGGGTAATGGTGGATGGGGGGAGAGGGGAAAGGGGGGTGGGGGGAGAGGGGGAAAGGGGGGTGGGGGAGGGGGGAAAGGGGGGTGGGGGAGGGGGGAAAGGGGGGTGGGGGAGAGGGGAAAGGAGGGGTGGGGGAGCGGGGAGAGGGGTGGGGAGATACCAGACAATTAATTTGTGACCTTCCTGATCTATATGGTCCAGTATCACACAGGGTGGGGTGTTTCCCCAATGAACTGTCTGGGCGAGGGGAGATTGAGAGTCTTTGAATTAATCCAAATTACACAACACAAGAAAACACTGATCCACAAACAGAGCAGCAAGACCAGGAGTCACCAGCAGACGGAGCTGTTGTGTTACAGGCAGTGATGTGATCGCTCACAAGGCAGAGACACCTGCTTCAGCACTGCCCAATCAGCCATGGTCAACCCCAAGGTTCACCTTGGTCGCTTCCCCCCACTGCTTCCCTCTGCCAAATTCCTGTCTCAGCCTTTACACTCATCATCAGTGACTTCAATCTCCATCTCTGCTTCCCTTGCCCTTTCTCCCCTGCCCTCCTGTCCACCCTAAATCTCTCCGACCCACATGTCACCTCCCGTAGTCTCGGTCACTGACGAGGCAATCTCCGACCATTTCCTCATATCACCCACCATCCACATCCTCCTTCACACTTCACAGAGTTACTTTCAATCTTCCTGCTGCCCAATTTTGACTGCTCCCACACGTCTCTTCTCTGCAGCTGTTGATTTGCTCAGCCTCTCGTTCACCCCTAGCTTTGATGACTCGTCCCCAGTAAAAGCTTCACCGTCTCCCATCCTGGTCGTTCTCCCAGTACAGCCGCCATCCTCACTTCCTCAAGTCCACGGGGCGCAGATTTCAGCGTGTCCGACACACAATTGGTTTTGCCCTCCATTGCCAGATGTTGCTAGACCACATCAAGCTCTATCGCGCTCTGCTCTCCTCTGCTAAAAATGGCCACGACTCCAGCGTCATCCTGGAGAGCAAAGATAACCCCCGGCTCCCACTGACCCCCAGCCTCAAAAGCTTTTTGGGGGAGAGAGTTCCAGATTCCCACTCCCCTTTGTGTGATGAAGTGCTTCCTGACATCACCCCTGAACGGCCTGGCTCTAATTTTAAGGTTCTGCCCCGTTGTTCTGGACTCCCCCCACCAGAGGAAATAGTTTCTCTCTATCGACCCTATCAAATCCTTTAATCATCTTAAACACCTCGATTAGATCACCCCTTAATCTTCTATACTCGAGGGAATACAAGCCCAGTCTGTGCAACCTGTCCTCGGAATTTAACCCTTTTAGCCCCAGTATCATTCTGGTGAATCTGCGCTGCACCCCCTCCAAGGCCAATATATCCTTCCTGAGGGGCGGGGCCCAGAACTGAACCCAGTCTCCAGATGGGGTCTGAGCAGAGCTTTATATAAACTGTAATATAACTTCCAACCCTCTTGAAATAAGGCCAATATTCCATTTTCATCACTTTTTGTACCTGTGCAGTGGCATTGAAATAGAAGGAAAATGGGGAGAGGTGTCTAAAACAGGCAGCCAATCCCATATCGGCCGTTTTACACTCTCGCCAAAAGTCAAAACGACCCCCCCCCCCAGACCTTGTCTCAACATCAGTCAATCAACTCGTCACCCCCAGCCCCAAAACCTCTGCCCCCAATCCTGTGCGTGACGGACCAGCTGAAGTTTATGATTGGTCTTTCAGCATTCCTACATGAGCTGTCCCATTACATCTTCCCATGTTTCTCCCGCCCCCCCGTTCAATCGGCTCCTGTTCGGCCGGCTCCCACTCCCCGTTCAATCGACTCCCGCCCCCCCGTTCGGCTGGCTCCCGCCCCCCCGTTCAATCGGCTCCCGTTCAATCGGCTCCCGCTCCCCGTTCAATTGACTCCCGCCCCCCCGTTCGGCCGGCTCCCGCCCCCCGTTCAATCGGCTCCCGCCCCCCGTTCAATCGGCTCCCGCCCCCCGTTCAATCGGCTCCCGTTCAATCGGCTCCCGCCCCCCCGTTCGGCCGGCTCCCGCCCCCCCGTTCAATCGACTCCCGCCCCCCCGTTCGGCCGGCTCCCGCCCCCCCGTTCAATCGACTCCCGCCCCCCGTTCAATCGGCTCCCGCCCCCCGTTTGGCCGGCTCCCGCCCCCCCGTTCAATCGGCTCCCGCCCCCCGTTCGGCGGACTCCCGCCCCCCGTTTGGCCGGCTCCCGCCCCCCCGTTCAATCGGCTCCCGCCCCCCGTTCGGCGGACTCCCGCCCCCCGTTTGGCCGGCTCCCGCCCCCCGTTCGGCCGGCTCCCGCAGTTTGAGAGATTTGGGTTGAATCTGCCCGGTAACTGATGACTGCGAGCGATGTGTTTCCTGTATTCTGGATGTAGCAGGGAGTCAGTCGCTAAGGCTTTCATCCAGTCAAGTTTAATGGCTACAGCTAACCGACTCCAAACACACATTTCCCTTTATTATCTTTCAAACTGACTCTTCTGGTAACCCAGAATTTTCTAAAGTCTATCGCCGTCCTCAATTGTGTCACCTGATAATGTATCCAGATCTTCAGTGAGCTGAGGTGACACCACCGACCTCCACCCTGCCACCGCCTCTCATTTGTCACACTGCTTCTCCAACATGTATTGGATGAGCAGAATTTTCCTCCAATTACATATTGGGAAGACCAAAGCCATTATTTTCGGTCCCTGCCACAAACTCTGTTCCCTAGCGATCGACTCCATCCCTCTCCCTGGCCGCAGTCTGAGGCTGAACCAGACTGTTTGCAACCGTGGCGTCCTATTTGACCCTGAGGTGAGTTTCCGACCACATATCTGCTCCATCACCAAGGCCGCCTACTCCCACCTCTTAAAAGGTGAGAGACTAAGAATTGTTGGTAGTCAGAGGGATTTGGGTGTCCTTGTACATGAATCACAGAAAATTAACATGCAGGTACAGCAAGCAATTAGGAAGGCAAATGGCATGTTGGCCTTTATTGCAAGGGGGTTGGAGTATAAGAGTAAGGAAGTCTTGCTACAATTGTACAGGGCTTTGGTGAGACCTCACCTGCAGTACTGTGTACAGTTTTGGTCTCCTTATCTAAGGAAGGTTCACTAGATTGATTCCTGGGATGAGAGGGTTGTCCTGAGAGATTGAGTGGAATGGGCCTATACTCTCTGGAGTTTAGAAGGATGAGAGGTGATCTCAATGAAATGTAGAAAATTCTTAGAGGGCTTGACAGGGTAGATGCTGAGAGGTTGTTTCCCCGGCTGGAGAGTTTAGAACTAGAGGACATTGTCGCAGGATAAGGAGTCGGCCATTTAAGACCGAGATGAGGAAAAATTTCTTCACTCAGAGGATTGTGAATCTTTGGAATTCTCTACCCCAGAGGGCTGTGGATGCTCAGTTGTCGAGTATATTCAAGACTGAGATCGAAAGTTTTTTGGACACTCAGGCAATCAATGGGAAAGTGGAGTTGAGGTTGAAGATCAGCCGTGATCTTATTGAATGACGGAGTACACTTGAAGGGCCGAATGGCCTGCTTCTGCTCTTATTTCTTATGTTCTTACGCGCATCTCCACCCCGCTTCATGCTCATCTGCTGCTGAAACCCTCATCCATGCCATTGTTACCTCTAGACTCAACTATTCCAATGGTCCCCTGCCCGGCCTCCCATCTTCCCCCCTCCATCAACTTGAGCTCATCTAAAACTGCCCCCTGTATCCTAACTCGCACCAAGTCCCGTTCACCCATCACCCCCTGCGCTCACTGACCTACATTGGCTCCCGGTCCAGCAACGCCTCGATTTTAAAATTCTCATCTTTGTTTTCAGATCCCTCCAGGACCTCGCCCCCCTCCCCCCCTCCCTATCTCTGTAACCTCCTCCAGCCCTACAACCCTCCGAGATCTCTGCACTCCTCCAATTCTGGCCTCTTGCACATCCCCGATTTTAATCGCTCCACCATTGGCGGCCGTGCCTTCAGCTGCCTGGGCCCTAAGCTCTGGAATTCCCTCTCCACCTCTCTCTCCTCCTTTAAGATGCACCTTAAAACCTACCTCTTTGACCAAGCTTTTGGTCACCTGTCCTGTTAAAGTTTCTGGTATCTAATAAAAAAAATTATTGTTCTCAAAAATTAAGACTCAATTCACCCAGTGCACTGGCTCATTAATATTCTTTAGAACCTCTTAAATCCTCTATTCGATCAAGCTCCATTGTTTTATTTTCTTGTTGGGCAGTGGATATTTTTGTGTCTTGGTGTATTATTAGAGTAACCTGTTTAGCTAACCTGACCCACTCTCACTCAGGTAACAACACGGTTCTTGAGCAAGCTCCTTGTATAAGTGTGCGACACGTTGAGCCTTTTCACAAGTCCTTACAAATGGCGATTTATTTTGGCTCTGTTACAATTGACAACTGGCATTTGGTGTCCTTTTTGTGATGCTGGCAACACTTCTCCCTTTTGGTAACACACTGCTCCAGAGAATTGAAAGAATAAAGGATTTGCATTTATATAGAGTCTTATCACATCTCTCTGAGACTCCCAAAGTGTGCCACACACAATTAATCACTTGGAAGCACAGTTCTGGGGTTCTGCGCATAAAGACATCACTTTTATCTTATCCTTTTGCAATTTAGGTTTCTGTTGTAATCTCTTCAAGCTGCTCAGACATAACATTCCCTTGTGCACCTGTCTCTATGTTAAATTGTACAACCGTTTCATTCACTAATGGCAGGACCCAATCTCTCTCATTTGTTTCATTTTCACTGAGCATCAAATTCCTCCTGAATTTTCCTCCACACTCTGATTTTTCATGTTCTCTAATCTGCAGCCTCCTGCATGCCTTTTGCAAAGGGCAGAGAACCTTTCGATCTGTGCTGCATTACACAATATTTCCTTGGATCTCTCTGGCTACGACAGATTCCATTTCAGATTTCTCACTTGATTGATCCTTAATCTTTCTTGAATATTTTTCTCACTGCACATATTCTTTGACTTAAAGAAAGAAAGGACGGATTTGCATTTATATATCACCTTTCATAACCTCAGGGCGTCACAACGTGCTTTACAGCCAATGAAGTGTAGTCACTGTTGTAACACAGGAAACGCGGCAGCCAATTTGCACACAGCAAGATCCCACAAACAGCAATGAGATAATGACCAGATCATCTGTTTTAGTGATGTTGGTTGAGGGATAAATATTGGCCCAGGACACTGGGGAGAACTCCGCTGCTCTTCTTCGAAATAGTGTCATAGGATCTTTTACATCCACCTGAAGGGCAGACAGGGCCTCGGTATAATATCTCATCCAAAAGAGGGCACCTCTGACAGTGTAGCACTCCCTCAGTACTGCACTGGGAATGTCAGCCTAGATTTTGTATTCAAGTCTCTGGAATGGGGCTTGAACCCACGACCTTCAGATTCAGAGGTGAGAGTGCTGTCCACTGAACCAAGGCTGACACCGATACATAACAAGGACAAGGCCATTCAGCCCCTCGAGCCTGTTCCACCATTCAATGAGATCATGACTGATCTGTACATCAACTCCATTTACCCGCCTTGGTTCCATATCCCTTGATACCCTGACCCAGCACAAATCTGTCAATCTCAGTCTCAATCTTGAAAATTTCAACTGACCCCCCACCCTCCAGCTTCCACAGTCTTTTGTGGGGGTGGGGGGAAAGAGAGTTCCAGATTCCCACTCCCCTTTGTGTGATGAAGTGCTTCCTGACATCACCCCTGAACAGCCTGGCTCTAATTTTAAGGTTCTGCCCCCTTGTTCTAGACACCCCCACCAGAGGAAATAGTTTCTCTCTATCGACCCTATCAAATCCCTTTAATTATCTTAAACACCTCAATTAGATCACCCCTTAATCTTCTACACTCGAGGGAATATAAGCCCAGTCTGTGCAACCTGTCCTCATAATTCAGAGCAGAGAGCAGAGCTCTGAACCAGATCAGACCTCGTTGGTACAATAACCTGCAGACTGCACAGGGAGCGGTTTATTTAATATTTCCCAGGAGAGCTTGGCCACTGCCAGTTTCCAGCCCCACTCCCATTCCCTTTATCTTGTGGCGGTGAACACGAGGTCCCCAGCTGTGAATGAGACGGTCACTTCTCAAACACTGAGAGCAGCAGCGGAACCTCAGCTTAAAATAGACTCCATGCAAAACACACAAGACATTCAGCTGCGCGCTCATGACAAACTCACTCTGGGAACTTCTCAACAACTCACAACTAAACCATGGCAACACACCTCCCAAAATATTCCAGCTTTGTGTTTATAGATAGAGCAACACAAAACCTTCTGATCCCACAGGTCAGCTCACTAACCCACCTCCTGGCCTATTTGTTGTTATAGATGACCGGAATAAGCGAAGACCCAGATAGCTCCCACGCTCTCCAACACTCAAACCCACCGACACACCAACTATTCCACCAACCAGAGCGAACTGCCCCTTTAAGGTGACACACCAGCATGAGTAAACAGACAAGGTAATGAGCCACACAGACCAAATAAATCCCAGATTCCAACTCTGGAGCCAGTGTCTGTGGAACCCGTACCCCAGTGAGAGTCAGTGTCTGTGGGACCCGTACCCCAGTGAGAGTCAGTGTCTGTGGGACCCGTACCCCAGTGAGAGTCAGTGTCTGTGGGACCCGTACCCCAGTGAGAGTCAGTGTCTGTGGGACCCGTACCCCAGTGAGAGTCAGTGTCTGTGGGACCCGTACCCCAGTGAGAGTCGGTGTCTGTGGAACCCGTACCCCAGTGAGAGTCGGTGTCTGTGGAACCCGTACCCCAGTGAGAGTCAGTGTCTGTGGGACCCGTACCCCAGTGAGAGTCAGTGTCTGTGGGACCCGTACCCCAGTGAGAGTCAGTGTCTGTGGGACCCGTACCCCAGTGAGAGTCAGTGTCTGTGGGACCCGTACCCCAGTGAGAGTCAGTGTCTGTGGGACCCGTACCCCAGTGAGAGTCAGTGTCTGTGGAACCCGTACCCCAGTGAGAGTCAGTGTCTATGGAACCCGTACCCCAGTGAGAGTCAGTGTCTGTTGGACCCGTACCCCAGTGGGTGGGGGGTCAGTGTCTGTGGGACCCGTACCCCAGTGGGTGGGGGGTCAGTGTCTGTGGGACCCGTACCCCAGTGGGTGGGGGGTCAGTGTCTGTGGAAGGCCCCCCCGCCTCTCTGTGCAGCTGGTAGCTCAGTTATACCGGTAGAGTTTCAGTGAGTGGACACAAGCTTTGTGGAATCAGCTCCCCCTCCCCACCTGCGAACCTGACATCACCCTAAGTAAATCACACTAAGAATAAACTGCTATCTACCGCTGGTACCACCCGAACACGATACTCAGCACAGTCTCAGTGACAGCTGGTCCATGTGCCATTTCCCATTCCCTTGAATTTACATCAATAGTGACAGCCACACACTGCCCTCAGCACTAAATGCCCCAATGGAAAAGGCAATAGAAATTTTATCTGCGGTTTAATTGTTTGATACATTATGTTTTTTGATTGAATACTTTGTTTAACCAGCCGAGAAATAGATTGGCTGATTAACACAGCCCGGGGGAACAGGGCCGTGCAGACTGAACCTGCCTCTCGCAGACCACACGGTGCCAAGGTAACCTTGACGGGGTTCAAAATCTAACTCACCATCTGAATTGCTTCGAGACACAGCGAGGGGAGGTGCTGTATCAATACAAATATGAATTATTAATTACCTCAGTATCAGTGAGTGTAACAGCCCACCAACCAGCACCTGCCAGCCAATCACCAATACATTTTTGACATATATTAGTAACCTGAACTTGGGTATACAGGGTGTAATTTTAAAGTTTGCAGATGACATGAAACTCGGAAATGTAGTAAACAATGAGGAGGATAGTAACAGATTTCAGAAGGACAGAGACAGACTGGTGAAATGGGCAGACACACGGCAAATGCAAGAGAAGTGTGAAGTGCTGCATTTTCGAGGGAAGAATGAGGAGAGGCAATCTAAACTAAATGGTGCAATTTTAAAGGGAGGGCAGGAACAGAGACACACAAATCTTTGAAGGTGGCAGGACAAGTTGAGAAGGCTGTTAAAAAAGCATAATGGATCCTGGGCTTTATTAATAGAAGGAGGGTTCCCTCCCAGTCGGGGAACACTTCAGCAGTCATGGACATTCAGCCACCGACCTTCGGGTAAGCGTACTCCAAGGCGGCCTTCGAGACACACAACAACGCAAAATCGTCGAGCAGAAATTGATAGCCAAGTTCCGCACCCATGAGGACGGCCTCAACCGGGATCTTGGGTTCATGTCACGCTACACGTAACCCCACCAGCGAACAAAAGTTATCTGTTTTTAATATAACGGGTCATTTGCTGTCTTTCTCTTCCTTCCGGATGTTTCTGCCTCTCTCTCTCTGTTTTTTTTTGTTGGTTGTTTGTATATTCGGTGGCCCTGTAGTTAACACCTCTCTGTCTGAACACTTTGATTGCCTTGGCAACGGGCAGTTGGAAAGACTATCTGTAATCACCAGGTATTTTTCTGTGATTTATAAATGCGAAAGGTTCGAGGATTTCTTGACATTCACCTGAGGAAGGAGGAAGCCTCCGAAAGCTTGTGATTTTCAAATAAAATTGTTGGACTATAACTTGGTGTTGTAAAATTGTTTACAATTTATTAATAGAAGCATTGAGTACAAAAGCAAGGAAGTTATGATGAACCTTTATTAAACACTGGTTAGGCCTCAGCTGGAGTATTGTGTTCAATTCTGGGCACCGCACTTTAGGAAGGATGTCAAGGCCTTAGAGAGGGTGCAGAGGAGATTTACTAGAATGGTTCCAGGGATGAGGGACTTCAGTTATGTGGACTTCAGTTATGTGGAGAGACTGGAGAAGCTGGGGTTGTTCTCCTTCGAGCAGAGAAGGTTAAGGGGAGATTTAGGTGTTCAAAATCATGAAGGGTTTTGATAGAGTAAATAAGGAGAAACTGTTTCCACTGGCAGAAGGGTCAGTAGCCAGAGGACACAGATTTAAGGTGATTGGCAAAGGAACCAGAGGTGACATGAGGAAATATTTTTTTTACGCAGCGAGTTGTTCTGATCTGGAATTCACTGCCTGAAAGGGCGGTGGAAGCAGATTCAATAATAACTTTCAAAAGGGAATTGGATAAATACTTGAAAAGGAGAAATTTGCAGGGCTATGGGGAAAGAGCAGGGGAGTGGGACTAACTGGATAGCTCTTTCAAAGAGCCGACACAGGCACGATGGGCCGAATGGCCTCCTCCTGTGCTGTACTGTGTTACCCAGCCCCGGGGAATACATCTCAGGGAACAAACAACTAGCAGAAAACTATTGAGGCAACAATCCCATTTGGTTTAAGGTTAATCACTCCTGTTCCTCCCACAGCCCATGTACACTTTCCCCTATCATGGACTCTACCCGCACCCCTCCCCCAATTTAATCTCCTCCCACAGCCCATGTACACTCTACCCTGGAGAACAATACTTGTCACATCCTGTCAATCAGAGTTCCTACCCTTTATCCCCATTCTCTGTTCCTACCTCCCAACCAATTACTACCCCATGTCCCAAGGTTACCTCCCATTCCACAAGCTCTCATTTTTGCCAATAATCTCTTGTGCAGAACCTTATCAAATGTTTTCTGGAAGTCCATGTAGACAACATCCCCTTTATCTCTCTCTCCCTTCCCCTTTCTCCATGTGCTGCCCTTCTAACCAAGGGGCTCTGAGGCCAATTGTAGCTCCACAACCGTGACCTGGCTGATGTCAGGTATCTCAGCAGAGTCTGCAGGAGGAACCTGGGCCTTTCGGGCTCTGTGTGAGGCTCAGTTACTCCACTGACTCATCACATTTGTTGCACACAATCCTTTCCAACTGTCCCGATTCTGAACTCATGAATCTGCTCTAATTGTTCCCTGTGATGTGCCAGATAGACTGAGCCAGAAGAGTACTTCAGAGAGCAGTTACTGACCCTCCTTTCATCAAAAGTTATTTACGCAAAGCCACCCTGAAGATTGGCTGGATTGAACCCAGCTGACACACTGAACGCCTGCAGTCTCAGTGTGATTAATGAACCTGGGACCAGCCCAGCTGCAATGGGATCTTTGCTGCCTGACTGTTGGACATCAGCCACCTCAACAGTCCATGTCCTGTTGGAACAGACACCAGAACTTTATCCAATGTCTGGCTCTCATTAGAAAACTGTCCTTGGTCCAGATTCCAACTGGCTGGATTGACGGCCCCTGAAATATGATAGAATTCAACGGAAGGTTCAGTGTGGTCAAAGTTCAAGTAACTGGACAGGGTGAAGTGAAATATGGGGATTGCCTCTGAATATTCAGGAGCCCTGCCCCCATCCATCCCATCCCACAAACTAAACATTACATGACTGAGGACAGACGGGTCCCTTTCACACTCCTCCCAGATCCACTGCATCATCACAGGCTCCATTTGAACCCTGGATTGTCCAGAATATCACAATACACACAAGGCAGTAGAATCTCAAACAGATCACTTACTCACTGTCAGAATGTTTAGATAGTAGTTTTTGTACCTTTACTCAGAATGGCACAGCTAAAGTGGTGGTGAGCACTTTTAACGGTTCAAATTAGCGACGAGAATTTTATTCACACTCAGTAAAAGACTAAGGAAAGAAAGATCTTGCATTTATATAGCGCCTTTCGCAACCTCAGGATCTCTCAAAGCTCTTTACAACCAATTAAGTACTTTTTGAAGTGTAGCCGCTGTTCTAATGTAGGAAACTAAGTCACACTAAGTGTAAATTACACACTCTGACATCAGTGCAGGGCACTGTGACCCATCTCGTCCCACTGCTTCCAATAATCCATTACAAACTGTCCATGAGTTTCCCTTTAGGCTCTCAACACAAAGCCAAATAGAGAACATCATTTAAACAGTAATACAATTCAAACCTTTCAAAAGGAGCGAGCACTCCAAATAAAGACTAAATAAATGGAAGTGTGTTACGGGACTGTAATACAGATGGGCAGGTGGGTGTTACTAGGCTGTAATACAGATGAGCGGGGGATGTTACTGGGCTGTAATACAGATGGGCAGGTGGGTGTTACTAGGCTGTAATACAGATGGGCAGGAGGATGTTAGTGAGCTGTAATACAGATGGGCAGGAGGATGTTACTGGGCTGTAATACAGATGGGCAGGAGGATGTTACTGGGCTGTAATACAGATGGGCAGGAGGATGTTACTGGGCTGTAATACAGATGGGCAGGAGGATGTTACTGGGCTGTAATACAGATGGGCAGGAGGATGTTACTGGGCTGTAATACAGATGGGCAGGAGGATGTTAGTGAGCTGTAATACAGATGGGCAGGAGGATGTTACTGGGCTGTAATACAGATGGGCAGGAGGATGTTAGGGAGCTGTAATACAGATGGGCAGGAGGATGTTACTGGGCTGTAATACAGATGGGCAGGAGGATGTTAGTGAGCTGTAATACAGATGGGCAGGAGGATGTTACTGGGCTGTAATACAGATGGGCAGGAGGATGTTAGTGAGCTGTAATACAGATGGGCAGGAGGATGTTACTGGGCTGTAATACAGATGGGCAGGAGGATGTTAGTGAGCTGTAATACAGATGGGCAGGAGGATGTTAGTGAGCTGTAATACAGATGGGCAGGAGGATGTTACTGGGCTGTAATACAGATGGGCAGGAGAATGTTAGTGAGCTGTAATACAGATGGGCAGGAGGATGTTAGTGAGCTGTAATACAGATGGGCAGGAGGATGTTACTGGGCTGTAATACAGATGGGCAGGAGAATGTTAGTGGGCTGTTAATGCAATTAAGGAATATCATAACCTAGAATCATAGAATGAAACAGCACAGAAGGGGGCCATTCGGCCCATCGTGCCTGTGCCGACTCTTTGAAAGAGCGATCCAATTAGTCCCACTCCCCATAGCCCTGCAAATTTTTCCCCTTCAAGTATCTATCCAAATCCCTTTTGAAAGTTATTATTGAATCTGCTTCCACCGTCCTCACAGACAGCGCATTCCGGATCAGAACAACTCGCTGCGTAAAAAAATTCTCTTCATCGCCCCTCTGGCTCTTTTGTCGATCACCTTCAATCCGTGTCCTCTGGTCACCGACCCTCCTGTCACTGGAAACAGTTTCTCCTTATTTACTCTATCAAAACCCCTCATAATTTTGAACACCTCGATCAAATCTCCCCTTAACCTTCTCTGCTCTAAGGAGACCAATCCCAGCTTCTCCAGTCTCTCCACATAACTGAATCTCCTCTGCACCCTCTCCAAGGCCTTCACATCCTTCCTAACGTATGGTGCCCAGAATTGGACACAATACTCCAGCTGGGGCCTAACCAGTGTTTAATAAAGGTTCAGCATAACTTTCTTGCTCTTGCACTCTATGCTTCGGTTTATAAAGCCAAGGATCCCGTATGCTGTTTTTTTAAAAAACAACCTTCTCAACTTGTCCTGCCACCTTCAAAGATTAGTGTATGTGAACCCCCAGGTCTCTCTGTTCCTGCACCCCCTTTAATATTGTACCATTTAGTTTATTTTGCCTCTCCTCATTCTTCCTACCAAAATGCATCACTTCACACTTCTCTGCGTTAAATTTCATCTGCCATGTGTCTGCCCATTTCACTAGTCTGTCTCTGTCCTCCTGAAGTCTGTTACTATCCCTCTCACTGTTTACTACATTTCCGAGTTTCGTGTCATCTGCAAACTTTGAAATTATACCCTGTATACCCGAGTCAAGGTCATTAATATATTATCAAAAAGAGCAATGGTCCCGACACCAACCCCTGCGGGACACCACTGTATACTTCCCTCCAGTCTGAAAAACATCCATTCATCACCACTCTCTGCTTTCTGTCCCTCAACCAATTTTGTATCCACACAGCCACTGTCCCTTTAATCCCATGGGCTTATATTGCTAATCTGAAAGGGTTAAGTTGATAAACAATGGAATTTATCAGACGGGATTGACGGTTACAAGGTTGTTTAAAAAGGGAGCAAGGGATAGACCGAGTAATTACAGGCCAGTCAGTCTAACCTCGGTGGTGGGCAAATTATTGGAATCAATTCTGAGGGACAGGATAAACCGTCACTTAGAAAGGCACGGACTAATCAAGGACAGTCAGCATGGATTTGTTAAGGGAAGGTCATGTCTGACTAACTTACTTGATTTTTTAGGAGGTAACAAGGAGGGTCGATAAGGGTAATGCGTTTGATGTAGTCCACATGGATTTTTGCAAGGCTTTTGACAAGGTCCCACATGGCAGACTGGTCAAAAAAGTAAAAGCCCATGGGATCCAAGGGAAAGTGGCAAATTGGATCCAAAATTGGCTCAGTGGCAGGAAACAAAGGGTAATGGTTGACGGGTGTTTTTGCGACTGGAAGGCTGTTTCCAGTGGGGTTCCACAAGGCTCAGTACTAAGTCCCTTGCTTTTTGTGGTATATATTAATGATTTGGACTTAAATGTAGGGGGCATGATTAAGAAGTTTGTAGATGATACAAAAATTGGTCATGTGGTTGATAGTGAGGAGGAAAGCTGTAGACTGCAGGAAGATATCAATGGATTGGTCAGGTGGGCAGAAAAGTGGCAAATGGAATTCAATCCGGAGAAGTGTGAGGTAATGCATTTGGGGAGAGCAAACAAGGCAAGGGAATACACAATAAATGGGAGGATACTGAGAGGTGTAGAGGAAGTGAGGGACCTTGGAGTGCATGTCCACAGATCCCTGAAGGTAGCAGGACAGGTAGATAAGGTGGTTAAGGCTGGATATGGAATACTTTCCTTTATTAGCTGAGGCACAGAATAAAAGAGCAGGGAGGTTATGCTGGAACTGTGTAAAACACTGGTTAGGCCACAGCTTGAGTACTGGGTACAGTTCTGGTCACCACATTACAGGAAAGATGTAATTGCACTAGAGAGGGTACAGAGGAGATTTACGAGGATGTTGCCAGGATGGAGAATTTTAGCTTTGATGACAGATTGGATAGACTGGGGTTGTTTTCCTTGGAACAGAGGAGGCTGAGGGGTGATGTGATTGAGGTGTATAAAATTATGAGGGGCCGAGATAGAGTGGATAGGAAGGACCTATTTCCCATAGCGGAGGGGTCAATAACCAGGGGGCATAGATTTAAAGTAATTGGGAGAAGGATTAGAGGGGAGCTGAGGAAAAAAAATTTTCACCCAGAGGGTGGTGGGGGTCTGCAACTCACTGCCTAAGAGGGTGGGAGAGGCAGAAACCCTCAACTCATTTAAAAAGTACCTGGACGTGTACCTGAAGTGCCGTAACCCACAGGGCTACGGACCAAGGGCTGGAAAGTGGGATTAGGCTGGGTGGCTCATTTTCGGCCCTCCCGTCACCCCCTCGCCCTCCCGTCGCCCACACCCCGCCCACACCCCGCCCACGCCCCGCCCACACCCCCGCCCTCTCTCCGCCCACACCCCCGCGCTCTCCCCCGCCCTCTCCCCGCCCACACCCCCGCGCTCTCCCCCGCCCACACCCCCGCGCTCTCCCCCGCCCACACCCCCCCTCTCCCCGCCCCGCCCACACCCCCCCTCTCCCCGCCCCGCCCACACCCCCGCGCTCTCCCCCGCCCACACCCCCGCCCCCTCCCCCGCCCACACCCCCGCGCTCTCCCCCGCCCACACCCCCGCGCTCTCCCCCGCCCACACCCCCGCGCTCTCCCCCGCCCACACCCCCGCGCTCTCCCCCGCCCACACCCCCGCCCCCTCCCCGCCCACACCCCCGCGCTCTCCCCCGCCCACACCCCCGCGCTCTCCCCCACCCACACCCCCGCCCCCTCCCCGCCCACACCCCCGCGCTCTCCCCCGCCCACACCCCCGCCCCCACCCCGCCCACACCCCCGCGCCCTCCCCACCCACACTCCAACTCTGGGGCCCTTCACTTGCTTTCAATTGGAATTCTACAAAATACAGGATGTGACACCAGGCCTTTAGCCCATTTCCCTCTGACCATCGCTGCCTGTGTGTGAGGCACGAGCTCAGTGCTGTGTCCGCAGGCTCACTCAGAGACCTGCCCTTTTGAAGGCTGCCTGAACCCGGAGGAAAGCAACGTTGTGCTTTACTGCGTCAGGCACAGATCGCTCCTGGGACACAGTTGCTCAGGAACATCAAGAGTTCTAATTAAATTTAAAAATCACAGGAGTCCAGGGTAGAATATGGGATTGGGCAAGAAGCTGGTTAAAAATAAGGAAGAGAGAACACTTGTAGCAGGTATAATATCAGCCCCAGAGCTTCAGGTTCAGAAAATCACACTGTCCTGATATAGTCAGTTTAAATCATTGAATAACTGAGAGCTGACTGGCTAAAGGGGAGAGGCTGGACCGGTGGTGTTAATGGAGACGGGAGGCGCTGGAAGCTATTTGCAGCCCTTCAATATAGAAAATGTCCCAGGGTGTTGCACAATTAGCCCCCACCCCACAGTATATGCCCCCCTCCCCCCCAAACAGTATACCCCCTTAACCCATAGTATATCCCGCCTCCCCCAAGTCTATCCCCCCCCACAGTCTATCCCCCTCCTCACCCCCCCCCCACAGTCTATCCCCCTCCTCACCCCCCCCCCACAGTCTATCCCCCTCCTCACCCCCCCCCCACAGTCCATCCCCCTCCTCACCCCCCCCACAGTCCATCCCCCTCCTCACCCCCCCCCACAGTCCATCCCCCTCCTCACCCCCCCCACAGTCTATCCCCCTCCTCCCCCCCCACAGTCTATCCCCCTCCTCTCCCCCCCCCACAGTCTATCCCCCTCCTCTCCCCCCTCCACAGTCTATCCCCCTCCTCCCCCCCCACAGTCTATCCCCCTCCTCCCCCCCTCCACAGTCTATCCCCCTCCTCTCCCCCCCCCACAGTCTATCCCCCTCCTCTCCCCCCCCCACAGTCTATCCCCCTCCTCCCCCCCTCCACAGTCTATCCCCCTCCTCACCCCCCCCACAGTCTATCCCCCTCCTCCCCCCCCACAGTCTATCCCCCTCCTCCCCCCCTCCACAGTCTATCCCCCTCCTCTCCCCCCCCCACAGTCTATCCCCCTCCTCCCCCCCCCCACAGTCTATCCCCCTCCTCCCCCCCCCACAGTCTATCCCTCTCCTCCCCCCCCCCACAGTCTATCCCCCTCCTCCCCCCCTGTATCTTTTCTATGGTTCTATCCCCTTCCCCCCCCACCCCACCTCAGTCTGTTGCCTCAATCACCTTTTTGCAAATCACTCAAACAGGCCCCGAAATTTCCCCGTGATATGAGGAAGGAATTTGCTTTGTATTTTTGTGGCTAAAAGGTGGTGATAATTTTGCGATGTGATCTGATGGAGATGAGTCACAGCTTTAGCGTGAGCTCTGCATCAGGTATCTGTGTGTCTGTCAATGATAAATTGATGTGGAGATGCCGGTGATGGACTGGGGTGGACAAATGTAAAGGATCTTACAACACCAGGTTATAGTCCAACAGCTTTATTTAGTTATAGTCCAACAGCTTTATTTAAAATCACAAGCTTTAGGAGGCTTCCTCCTTCATCACCTGACAAAGCAGGAAGCCTCCGAAAGCTTGTGATTTCAAATAAAACTGTTAGACTATAATCTGGTGTTGTAAGACTCCTTACAAATGATAAATTGACACAATCACTTGGTATTTGCCCCGACACTGAGTCACAGCCTCACCCCAGTAGGTTGCTGCACAAAGGAACCACAGAGCAGCATTCCAGGCTTCCCAGAGAGCCAGTGTTGTAACCGGCCTCCTGCACTGACACTGTGGGAAGGAGCACATCACAGTTTTGAATGAGCTCGAGTTTATGGAGGGTGGAAGATGGGAGGCCGGCCAGGAGAGCATCGAAATAGTCGAGTCTGGAGGTAACAAAGGCCCGGATGAGGGTTTCAGCAGCAGATGAGCTGAGGCAGGGGCGGAGATGGGCGATGTTACGGAGGTGGAAGTAGGCGGTCTCGGTGATGGAGCGGATACGGGGTCAGAAGCTCAACTCAGCGTCAAATAGGACGCCAAGGTTGTGAACGGTCTGGTTCAGCCTCAGACAGTGGCCGGGGAGAGGGATGGAGTCGGTGGCCAGGGAACGGAGTTTGTGGCGGGGACCAAAGACAATGGCTTCAGTCTTCCCAATATTTAATTGGAAGAAATCTCTGCTCACCAAGTACTGGATGTCGGACAAGCAATGTCACAAGTCAGAGACGGTGGAGGGGTCGAGGGCGGTGGTGGTGAGGTAGAGCTGGGTGTCGTCAGCGTACATGTGGAATCTGACGTTGTGTTTTCGGATGATGTTGCCGAGGGGCAGTGCGAGTTAGTTGATCTCGGTCGGGAGTGAGCATCAGGGGCTGCACTCCGCCTCAGTGACCCCTGGACTCGGGACTCAAAAATCAACCAGGGTTCCTGCTCTGATCATTACCCAGTGACACCAGCTGGAGAGTGTGTTTGGACGTCTGGTACGTGAGTGTAGAGGTTCGGTCAGTGGACAATTTGAAAATTTGAAGTCAGTTTTCAAAAAACTAAAACTGTCGTAATGCCGGAAAAACCATCTGGGTCACTAATATCCCTTCGGGAAGGAAACCTGCCGTCCTCACCCGGTCTGGGCCTATTTCTGACGACAGTCCCCACACCAACATGGTTGACTCTTTAACTGCCTGAAGTGGCCCAGCGAGCCCCTCAGTTGCCTTAAATCGCTAACTGGCCCACCACCACCTTCTCAGGGCAATAAATGCCGGCCTGGCCAGTGGCTACTGGATTAGTGAAGTGGACGTGAACAAGCAACCAATCCCAGGCCACTCCATACAGCACAGAAAGTAACTCAGAACAAGCAGGAAAATGAACAGAAACATTAGTTCATTTCAGTTAGTTACAATTGGTTAAATCATTTTCTTGTATCTCATTTCCACCCGATGCACACAAAATGGCGAATGATTCTGAAACATTCCCAGTGACTCCTGTAACTGTCCCGATGATCAGCTCACCTCTCCTCAATATCCAATCCCAATAAAAACGGCCTGCCTCTCACTGACTAACTGCGAGCTCCAATATCGGGGCGTGCAGCCCACAGAAAGAGTAGCCTTGGATTTCTCCCTCCCCGCTCCCCAGCGACAACAAGCTCTCCCCTCTCCCCCCCCCCCCCGCCCCCCCCCCCAGCGACAACAAGCTCTCCCCCCTGCCCGGGTGACAGGAAACGCTCCCAACTCCTCCACCACCCACCCCACCGGCGACAGACGACTCTCTGCCTCTCCCCCAGGGACACCACGACTCATTACAGTAAATCTCTTACACAATTTAAATACAAGTCTAGTTATAATTAGTTACGGGGAAGCAGAGGGACACTACCTGCGGAAGCAGGCGAGCTACTCAAGGGAGGAGTGCAGCACAGATTCACCAGAATGATACCAGGGCTAAAAGGGTTAAATTCCGAGGACAGGTTGCACAGACTGGGCTTGTATTCCCTCGAGTATAGAAGATTAAGGGGTGATCTAATCGAGGTGTTTAAGATGATTAAAGGATTTGATAGGGTCGATAGAGAGAAACTATTTCCTCTGGTGGGGGGAGTCCAGAACAAGGGGGCAGAACCTTAAAATTAGAGCCAGGCCGTTCAGGGGTGATGTCAGGAAGCACTTCATCACACAAAGGGGAGTGGGAATCTGGAACTCTCTCCCCCAAAAAGCTGCTGAGGCTGGGGGTCAATTGGAAATTTCAAAACTGAGGTTGATGGATTTTTGTTGGGTGAGGGGATTAGGGGTTACGTAGATGGAGTTAAGATACAGATCTGCCCTGGGGGAGGGGGTGGGGTGACAGGATTCTGACACCAGCCCTGAACGATGAATTGTTACAAACACTGACATTTAACTGAAAGAAAATCATCAGCCCTGCCAAGGAATTAATTCCGGTCAGCATCGATTATAAGGGAATTTGAATGTAATTACAAGCAACAGTCAGAGAAAACAATGAGCAGGAAGCAGATTAAACAGAGAAGGACAGGAATTCCCCTCGGTGAACAGGTACAGCACAAGCATGGAGATATAATGTGTGTGTAAACACATCACCCATTGGGGCACTGAGCCAGACAGGGGAGCAAGATCCCCGACTGCACCCCTGGTCTGATCTCAGCTTGGGATCACTGGGGCTCAGGGTGGTGATTTGGGTTGGGGGGAGAAGGCTTGTTTGGGGAATGGTACCCCAAGTCCAGTGCCCACTGCAGAGCAGAGAATTCTTTAGTGATTTATTTATTTTCGTGTTATTCTCACGCTGCTGGACAGAGAGCTTCCTGTACACACCGCCCCCCCCACCCCCAGTAAACAGCGGCCCCCACATCCTGCACCTGCTCCCCGCCACGTTACAGCTCGCCGACTCTGCAGACACGTCACCACAGCAGGCTGCCCAATTCCCTTCCACGGCGGGGATTTTCACATCATTAAGCAGTGGGTCTGTGCTAATTTATACATCACTCTGCCACTTCCGCTCAAGATGGAAACCAAAATCAATGGTTAAATGCCCTTGGCCGGTATCGCACTGAACCGTCCCAGGCCAGTGTCGGGTTAACTGATCTCAGGCATTAGAGGAGGGGAAAGGTCGCAGGGCAAGAACTAACCCAGTGACCCCTGGGATAGGATCAGAAAAATCAGCCAGGGTTCCTGCTCCTGATCACTGCCCAATGACACCTGTGGGGGTGGGGGAGAGATGGACATCGGGGGAGGTTGGGTACAAGCTTGGCTGGGATGCTCCTCATGGTAAAATATAGTGCTGACATTCACTGTCTGGACTCGTAAACAGTCGCAAAGGGAGGGACGAGGGGGGCGCGGGGAGGGACGAGGGGGGCGCGGGGAGGGACGAGGGGGGCGCGGGAGGGACGGGAGAGACACAGACAGAGGGAAAGCAAAGGAGAGAGAGGGGGAGAAGGCAGATAGAGAGGAATTGTCCTTGGAACAGAGACGGTTGAGAGGAGATTTGATGAGATATTCAAAATCATGAAGGGTCCCAGACAGAGTAGATAGAGGAGAAACTGTCCCCATTGGTGGAAGGGTAAAGAACCAGAGGACATAGATTTAAGGTGATTGGCAAAAGAACCAAAGGCGACATGAGGAAAATCTTTTTTACATAGCGAGTGGTTAGGATCTGGAATGCACTGCCCGAGGGGGTGGTGGAGGCAGATTCAATCATGGCCTTCAAAAGGGAACTGGATAAATACTTGAAAGGAAACAATTGGCAGGATTATGGGGCAAGGGCGGGGGAGTGGGACTAGCTGGATTGCTCTTGCAGAGAGCTGGCACGGACTCGATGGGCTGAATGGCCTCCTTCCGTGCTGTAACCTTTCTATGATGAGTGTTAATTGTATTCAGGGGTGTGTATCAATTGGGAACTCTCTGGTATCCTTTTATTGGAGAGCTGATCCAGGGTTTGGGGAGGTGTGAAGTGGATCTCTGTGAATGGAGGCTTGGAAGCAACTGAAGACCAGGCTGTAGTCGTCTATCCCTCACCACTGGACGGTCCCATTTAGAACAAGGAGGGGGGGGATGAGAGCAGTTGCTGTTTGGTGGAAAGGGAGAGAACAGTTCAAGCTGCCCTGGCCCAGGGTAGGGTGGGTGGGGAGGAGAGAATCTGATGAGGATTCTTATTATAAATATAAAAACAACACAAGCAAGTCCGATGGTGCAGTACATTGTCTGAGCTCTTCAAAGCACAGAGCTTTACAGTACAGGAGGCCGCCATTCGGATCATTGTGTTAAGACTAATCCCACTGCCCCGCTCTCTCCCCATGTCTCTGTATCTTCCTCTGCTCAATATGTTCATCTTTTCCCTTAAAAGATGCAATGGTCTGGGTCTCAACCACTCCTTGAGGTGAAGTATTCCCTGTTCCAACATTCCATGTGTGAAGAAATTTCTCCGAATCCCACTCCTCGCTCTCACTGAAGGTAATACTGAGCGTGTTGTTGTTTTAAGCTGCGTTTGCTCTCCACCCGCATTCCGCATTGCTCGGGATAAGCTGAGTGTCCCGGGCAACGGGCTCCCGCGCCGAGCGTCCCCGGGCAACGGGCTCCCGCGCCGAGCGTCCCCGGGCAACGGGCTCCCGCGCCGAGCGTCCCCGGGCAACGGGCTCCCGCGCCGAGCGTCCCCGGGCAACGGGCTCCCGCGCCGAGCGTCCCCGGGCAACGGGCTCCCGCGCCGAGCGTCCCCGGGCAACGGGCTCCCGCGCCGAGCGTCCCCGGGCAACGGGCTCCCGCGCCGAGCGTCCCCGGGCAACGGGCTCCCGCGCCGAGCGTCCCCGGGCAACGGGCTCCCGCGCCGAGCGTCCCCGGGCAACGGGCTTCACCGTGCGATCTGACGCTTTGTTATAAACACTGCACCCCCGGACAGCAGACAGCTGTTACACAGAACACGGGTCTAATGCTTACTCCCCGACAATCCCCCGCGATTCCTCGCGCCCCCCCCCACCCCGCCCCTCATGATCCCTGACGCCCGCCCCCGACGATCCCCAGCTCCCCGAACCCTGCCCCCGACGATCCCCCGCGATCCCCGATCCCTGCCCCCGACGATCCCCCGCGATCCCCGACAATCTCCTGCACTTCCGGATCCCTGCCCCCCACAATCCCCCGCTCCGATACCCCGCAATTCCCTGCCCCCGACAATCCCCTGCTCTCCGACCTCCGCCCCTGACAATCCCCCGTCCCCCCGACAATCCCCCGCGGTCCCCGACAATCCCCCGCGGTCCCCGACAATCCCCCGCGGTCCCCGACAATCCCCCGTCCCCCCGACAATCCCCCGCGGTCCCCGACAATCCCCCGCGGTCCCCGACAATCCCCCGCGGTCCCCGACAATCCCCCGCGGTCCCCCGACAATCCCCCGCGGTCCCCGACAATCCCCCGCGGTCCCCGACAATCCCCCGCGGTCCCCGACAATCCCCCGCGGTCCCCGACAATCCCCCGCGGTCCCCGACAATCCCCCGCGGTCCCCGACAATCCCCCGCGGTCCCCGACAATCCCCCGCGGTCCCCGACAATCCCCCGCGGTCCCCGACAATCCCCCGCGGTCCCCGACAATCCCCCGCGGTCCCCGACAATCCCCCGCGGTCCCCGACAATCCCCCGCGGTCCCCGACAATCCCCCGCGGTCCCCGACAATCCCCCGCGGTCCCCGACAATCCCCCGCGGTCCCCGACAATCCCCCGCGGTCCCCGACAATCCCCCGCGGTCCCCGACAATCCCCCGCGGTCCCCCGACAATCCCCCGCGGTCCCCGACAATCCCCCGCGGTCCCCGACAATCCCCCGCGGTCCCCGACAATCCCCCACCCCCCGCGGTCCCCGACAATCTGCTGCCCGACAGGATTTTGACCCAGTGACGATGGAGGAACGGCGATATATTTCCAAGTCGGGATGGTGTGTGACTTGGAGGGGAACGTGCAGGTGGTGTTGTTCCCATGTGCCTGCTGCTCTTGTCCTTCTAGGTGGTAGAGGTCACGAGTTTGGGAGGTGCTGTCGGAGACCATCCCGACTTGGAAATATATCACCGTTCCTTCATTGTCGCTGGGTCAAAATCCTGGAACTCCCTTCCTAACAGCACTGTGGGAGAACTGTCACCACACGGACTGCAGCGGTTCAAGAAGGCGGCTCACCACCACCTTCTCAAGGGCAATTAGGGATGGGCAATAAATACTAGTCTTGCCAGCGACGCCCACATCCCGAGAACAAATAATAAATGGCGGGACGCTGACATAACTTCGAGACAGCTCAAAACACGTCCTCCCCAACCAGCCACAATATCTAATCAGGTGTACGGTTTGCATCAAGTCCCCAAAACTGGCAGTGGGAAGTCAGAGCAGAAATCTGGCGTCAGGCCCAGGGTCCAGTGCGAGATCGGGGCAATAGTTGACAATGAACAATGTAACGCCCAGACTGGGAGAGATAAGAAAGGTTCGGGGCGAGAGGTTGAGTGAGGTCCGACTTCAGCCCATAATCCAGGCCGACACTCCCAGTGCAGTACCGAGGGAGCGCCGCACTGTCGGAGGGTCAGTACCGAGGGAGCGCCGCACTGTCGGAGGGTCAGTACCGAGGGAGCGCCCGCACTGTCGGAGGGTCAGTACCGAGGGAGCGCCGCACTGTCGGAGGGTCAGTACCGAGGGAGCGCCGCACTGTCGGAGGGTCAGTACCGAGGGAGCGCCGCACTGTCGGAGGGTCAGTACCGAGGGAGCGCCGCACTGTCGGAGGGTCAGTACCGAGGGAGCGCCGCACTGTCGGAGGGTCAGTACCGAGGGAGCGCCGCACTGTCGGAGGGTCAGTACCGAGGGGAGCGCCGCACTGTCGGAGGGTCAGTACCGAGGGAGCGCCGCACTGTCGGAGGGTCAGTACCGAGGGAGCGCCGCACTGTCGGAGGGTCAGTACCGAGGGAGCGCCGCACTGTCGGAGGGTCAGTACCGAGGGAGCGCCGCACTGTCGGAGGGTCAGTACCGAGGGAGCGCCGCACTGTCGGAGGGTCAGTACCGAGGGAGCGCCGCACTGTCGGAGGGTCAGTACCGAGGGAGCGCCGCACTGTCGGAGGGTCAGTACCGAGGGAGCGCCGCACTGTCGGAGGGTCAGTACCGAGGGAGCGCCGCACTGTCGGAAGTGCCATCTTTCGAATGAGACGTTAAACTGAGGCCCCATCTGCCTCTCAGGTAGACAGCAAAGATCCCATGGCCACTATTCAAAGCAGAGCAGGGGGAGTTCTCCCTGGTGTCCTGGACCAATATTTATCCCTCAATCAACATCATTAAAACAAATTATCTGGTCAGTTATCTCATTGCTGTTTGTGGGATCTTGCTGTGCGCAAACTGGCTACCGTTTTTCCTACATTATAACAGTGACTACACTCTGAAAGAAGTACTTCTTTGGCTTTGGGACGTCCTGAGGTCATGAAAGGCGCGAAATAAGTGGACGTCTTTCTTTCTGTTTGCCTGTTGATGTCGGGGAGACGATCCGCAGTGAGATATTCCCGGTCACCTGTGTACAGTCAGCCAACAGATGGTCACAGCTGCTACTGAGCAATGCCACTGGCCATAGTAACATAAGCGGTCACTATCAGCACCTCTGATTGATCACTGGACAGGATCAATACTGGGCTGGAAGTGAAGATTTGGAGCGAAGCCTGGAGATATTCAGTCACCAACAGGGACTCCACATCCTGCACTCAGTCAAAGCTCATTGTTTCTCGAAGGACAGAAAATGTTTTCAATTAAACCCGCTGCAGTTAGATTATTACATTAGCCTCAGAGTTAAAGCATCGACACCTCCTGCCAGCTGCAATTGCCTCCTCACTGGGATCTGCGCGGCCTCTCAGTCTCTCCATTAAAGGACTCGCCTTTCCCCACCCCTGCAGGACAGCTGACAGACACTCTGGGATCCAGCAACTCACTGCCAGTCTCACAGGAACTGGGAATGGATTTACGTGGCCCGACAGTGGGGAGACCTCTTTAATGGGACTGACCGTCCACCAGAGAGAGACAGAGAGAGCCAGAGCCACACACACACACACACACACACACACACACACACACACACACACACCCACCGGCTGTGACTCGAGAAGCCCCTCCTGCTGACCCCACCCCCCCCGGACCCCAAACCAAACCCCCAACCACTACAGAAGCAGCTGTCAGCTCCTGCCATAATCCTTCACTTTCATCACCGCGAGGTGCTCCCTGTTTCATAAACTCTGCACAGAGTGTTGTGGACAGGACAGGCTTTTAATGGATGAGCTGCAACCATTGACTGGTCTGTAAAAGAGTGATTCCCATCCACACCTGGTCACAACACAACACAGACATTACCCCCACACACTCACTGTGCTCACTCTGTCGCACACTCACTGTGCTCACTCTGTCGCACACACCGCACACTCACTGTGCTCACTCTGTCGCACACACCCGCACACTCACTGTGCTCACTCTGTCGCACACACCGCACACTCACTGTGCTCACTCTGTCGCACACACCGCACACTCACTGTGCTCACTCTGTCGCACACTCACTGTGCTCACTCTGTCGCACACACCGCACACTGTGCTCACTCTGTCGCACACACCACACACATTGTTTCCACTTGTCGGCGAGTCCTGAACAAGGGGGCAGAATTATAAGATGGTCACTCACAGATCAAATAAATAGTTTAGGGGGAATTTCTTTACATAGAAAATAGGAGCAGGAGTAGGCCATTCGGCCCTTCGAGCCTGCTCCGCCATTCAATATGATCGTGGCTGATCCACTATCTCAATACCATATTCCCGCTCTCTCCCCAAACCCCTTGATGCCTTTTGTGTCTAGAAATCTATCCAGCTCCTTCTTAAATATATTCAGTGACTTGGCCTCCACAGCCTTCTGTGGTAGAGAATTCCACAGGTTCACCACCCTCTGAGTGAAGGAATCTCTCCTCATCTCAGTCCTAAATGTCCTACCCCGTATCCTGAGACTGTGACCCCTCGTTCTAGACCCCCAGCCAGGGGAAACATCCTCCCTGCATGCTGTCTGCCCAGCCCTTTCAGAATTTTATATGTTTCAATGAGATTACAGAGAGCGGTGGGAATGAGGAACTCACTGCCATGTAGAGAGCAGATCAACGGAGAGGCGTCGAAGGCCAGAACCCCAGCCCAGGGAGGCCCAGGTCTCTCTCACTGCCGGAGAGCATTGATGTATTTAAGGGGAGGCTTAATATGTACAGGAGGGAGAAGGGAACAGAGGGATAGGGAGCAGGCTGGGGAGAGGTCTTTAGAGTGGGAGGAGGCCTGTTTTGGGTATAAACACCGGCAGAGACCAGTTGGGCTGAGCAGCCTATTTTTGTGCTGTGGATCCTGTATGACTGTTGTGGGCAGCATTTACCAGTGTGAAAAAGACCCATTCTACACGCTGAAACTCTCAATGATTGATAATCTATTGGAAGAGAACGAACACCAAACGCCCACCCATCTGTTACCCAGAACACACATCACTCGTGGCTGCAGTTAATTTTCTGCCTTCTAGCGGTTGTTACCTGTGAAATTCTGTGTTCTTCGAGCAGGTCAGAATCTGTTCAACCGAGCAGCAACGACCCTGACAGTGCGTCACAACACATTTTACAGCTGCTAATATTTAGCTTCAGTCACAGGACTGAATAAAACATTACAAAGTCATGTCCACTCCCATTACAGAGAACCTGGGACACGCACACTGATTAAACACCAGCTCAAGCTGCACAGGCATCTCCCTTAAAGTCACACTACAATCGGAGAGGCTGCAAGAGCATTCACAGCCCACCCCTCCCCCCGGGGGCCTCACCCACAGAACGCTCTTCATGCTCAATTCGATGGCCTGAAGGCAGTGCGGCCAATCCTGTCCACGAGAGAGGTCCACAGAGGCAAGGATCAATGGAGAGGCATCGAAGGCCAGAACCCCAGCCCAGGGAGGCCCAGTCTCTCCCACTGAGCCCTACCAAGCAAGAAGGTCCCTGTCCTGACCCTGGTGAGGCTGCTGATCTCATTGGATCGGCCGTGATTCAGCCTCGCCCTATTCCAATACCCTGCTGACACTCACAGGGCTCACGTGCACAATGGCCACTGTGGGTCTGGTGACTGTCGGACCGAACCCCAGCCAGACTCGGGGGGGGCGGGGGGCGGAGGGGGGGGGGGGGGCAGGGGGGCAGGGGCGGGGGGGCAGTGCGGGGCGGGGGCGGGGGGTGGGGGGTGGGGGGCGGGGGCGGGGGGTGGGGGGCGGGGGCGGGGGGCGGGGGGGCGGGGGGGGTGGGGGGCAGGGGGGGCGGGGCGGACGGGGCGGAGGGCGGAGGGGGCAGGGGGGGGGGCAGGGGGCGGGAGGGCGGGGGGGTGCAGAGGGGGGGCAGAGGGGGGCGGGGGGGCGGAGGGGCGGGGGGGGGTGCAGGGGGGGCAGAGGGCGGAGGGGGGAAGAAAATTCGATGTGAAGAACTAACAGCTCCAGCAATCAAATCACGGAGCAAGGAGATGTCTGGTTTACTCTCCGCACCCTCTCCGACACATCAGCTCCCTACCTGGGATGTGGGCTTCCTGGTGCCTCGGTGAGTTTACCCAGGGCACAGGCTGATCCCGCAGGACGGGAAGGGCCCAGGATTGAGCCTGTCTGTGCTGCGTGAACTGATGCCGGTCGGGGCAGTCGGTGGATCCTTGCACAGCAGGTAAATACAGCAGGGGATGGAAACTAATACAGTCCCACACCGGGCGGTGATCTCCCGCTCCGTGTCTCTCGGTCCCACACCGGGCGGTGATCTCCCGCTCCGTGTCTCCCGGTCCCACACCGGGCGGTGATCTCCCGCTCCGTGTCTCTCGGTCCCACACCGGGCGGTGATCTCCCGCTCCGCGTCTCTCGGTCCCACACCGGGCGGTGATCTCCCGCTCCGTGTCTCCCGGTCCCACACCGGGCGGTGATCTCCCGCTCCGTGTCTCTCGGTCCCACACCGGGCAGTGATCTCCCGCTCCGTGTCTCTCAGTCCCACACCGGGCGGTGATCTCCCGCTCCGTGTCTCTCGGTCCCACACCGGGCGGTGATCTCCCGCTCCGTGTCTCTCAATCCCACACCGGGCGGTGATCTCCCGCTCCGTGTCTCTCAGTCCCACACCGGGCGGTGATCTCCCGCTCCGTGTCTCTCGGTTCCACACCGGGCGGTGATCTCCCGCTCCGTGTCTCTCAGTCCCACACCGGGCGGTGATCTCCCGCTCTGTGTCTCCCGGTCCCACACCGGGCGGTGATCTCCCGCTCCGTGTCTCTCAGTCCCACACCGGGCGGTGCATTTATTTGGTATTGCTATGGTTTTGGTTCTGAATCTTCAAATAGAAGTCCAGCTGTCTGATATTTTCCGAGAAAAAGGAAGAGACAGCAGCTGGGGATGGGGATGGGGATGGGGGTGGGGGCAATAACTGAACCAGCATCGACCACTGAACATGGGGTCCCCTCTCACCCTGAAGCAGCAGGGAGCTCGAACTGACCCTAACTGAGCAGGACTCCCGCAGGGACTCTGGTCCAGACAACGTGCCCTCTCCCCGGTGGTACAGGTTCCATCGACTCCAGTATCTCACTGCTCATCCTGTGCAAGACCCGACATTGAGCAACAGTGGGCTATTCGACTAATTGCGGCATCATAGCCGGAGCCCATCCCCGTCCCAAGGGCTCTGAGCCCAAAGAGCTCATTTTAATCAATGGGATTTTCCAGCGCTTCGTTGGTCTATTCACATCTTGCCAAACCTCGCCCATCGGCACAACGATTAAAGGCACGGGGCCACCATGTTAAAGGGGCGGTGCTCTCTGGGCAATGAGAGAGGGCCGAGTCTGAGTCGCACTTTGATTCAGCTTCAGTCTAATAAAAACAAGTTTTGTTTAATTCATTCTTGGGACGTGGGCGTCGCTGGCGAGGCCGGCATTTATTGCCCATCCCCAATTGCCCTTGAGAAGATGGTGGTGAGCCGCCTTCTGCTGTTAGGAAGGGAGTTCCAGGATTTTGACCCAATGACGATGAAGGAACGGCGATATATTTCCAAGTCGGGATGGTGTGTGACTTGGAGGGGAACGTGCAGGTGGTGTTGTTCCCATGTGCCTGCTGCCCTTGTCCTTCTAGGTGGTAGAGGTCGTGGGTTTGGGAGGTGCTGTCGAAGAAGCCTTGGCGAGTTGCTGCAGTGCATCCTGTGGATGGTACACCCTGCAGCCACTGTGCGCCGGTGGTGAAGGGAGTGAATGTTTAGGGTGGTGGATGGGGTGCCAATCAAGTGGGCTGCTTTGTCCTGGATGGTGTCGAGCTTCTTGAGTGTTGTTGGAGCTGCACTCATCCAGGCAAGTGGAGAGTATTCCATCACACTGCTGACTTGTGCCTTGTAGATGGTGGAAAGGCTTTGGGGAGTCAGGAGGTGAGTCACTCGCCGCAGAATACCCAGCCTCTGACCTGCTCTTGTAGCCACAGTAGTTATGTGGCTGGTCCAGTTAAATTTCTGGTCAATGGTGACCCCCAGGATATTGATTGTGGGGGAATTCGGCGATGGTAATGCCGTTGAACGTCAAGGGGAGGTGGTTAGACTCTCTCTTGTTGGAGATGGTCATTGCCTGGCACTTGTCTGGTGCGAATGTTACTTGCCACTTATCAGCCCAAGCCTGGATGTTGTCCCGGTCTTGCTGCATGCGGGCTCGGACTGCTTCATTATCTGAGGGGTTGTGAATGGAACTGAACACTGTGCAATCATCAGCGAACATCCCCATTTCTGACCTTATGATGGAGGGAAGGTCATTGATGAAGCAGCTGAAGATGGTTGGGCCGAGGACACTGCCCTGAGGAACTCCTGCAGCAATGTCCTGGGGCTGAGATGATTGGCCTCCAATGACCACTACCATCTTCCTTTGTGCTAGGTATGACTCCAGCCACTGGAAGTTTTCCCCCTGATTCCCATTGACTTCAATTTTACTTGGGCTCCTTGGTGCCACACTCAGTCAAATGCTGCCTTGATGTCAAGGGCGGTCATCTCACCTCACCTCTGGAATTCAGCTCTTTTGTCCATGTTTGGACCAAGGCTGTAATGAGGTCTGGAGCCGAGTGGTCCTGGTGGAACCCAGACTGAACATCGGTGAGCAGGTTATTGGTGAGTAAGTGCCACTTGATAGCACTGTCGACGACACCTTCCATCACTTTGCTGATGATTGAGAGTAGACTGATGGGGCGGTAATTGGCCGGATTGGATTTGTCCTGCTTTTTGTGGACAGGACATACCTGGGCAATTTTCCACATTGTCGGGTAGATGCCAGTGTTGTAGCTGTACTGGAACAGCTTGGCTAGAGGCGCAGCTAGTTCTGGAGCACAAGTCTTCAGCACTACAGCCGGGATGTTGTCGAGGCCCATAGCCTTTGCTGTATCCAGTGCACTCAGCCGTTTCTTGATATCACGTGGAGTGAATCGAATTGGCTGAAGACTGGCTTCTGTGATGGTGGGGATATCGGGAGGAGGCCGAGATGGATCATCCACTCGGCACTTCTGGCTGAAGATGGTTGCAAACGCTTCAGCCTTATTTTTTGCACTCACGTGCTGGACTCCGCCATCATTGAGGATGGAGATGTTTGCAGAACCTCCTCCTCCCGTTAGTTGTTTAATTGTCCACCACCATTCACAACTGGATGTGGCAGGACTGCAGAGCTTTGGTCTGTTCCATTGGTTGTGGAATCGCTTCGCTCTGCCAATAGCATGTTGCTTCCACTGTTTAGCATTCATGTAGTCCTGAGTTGTAGCTTCACCAGGTTGGCACCTCATTTTTAGGTACGCCTGGTGCTGCTCCTGGCATGCTCTTCTACACTCCTCATTGAACCAGGGTTGATCCCCTGGCTTGTTGGTAATGGTAGAGTGAGGAATATGCCGGGCCATGAGGTTACAGATTGTGCTGGAATACAATTCTGCTGCTGCTGATGGCCCACAGTGCCTCATGGATGCCCAGTTTTGAGCTGCTAGATTTGTTCTGAATCTATCCCATTTAGCACGGTGGTAGTGCCACACAACACGTTGGATGGGGTCCTAAGTGCGAAGATGGGACTTCATCTCCACGAGGACTGTGCGGTGGTCACTCCTACCAATACTGTCATGGACAGATGCATCTGCAACAGGTCGATTGGTGAGGACGAGGTCAAGTTTTTCCCTCGTGTTGGTTCTCTCACCACCCTCCGCAGACCCAGTCTGACAACTATGTCCTTCAGGACTCGGCCAGCTCGGTCAGTAGTGGTGCTACCGAGCCACTCTTGGTGATGGACATTGAAGTCCCCCACCCAGAGTACATTCTGAGCCCTTGCTACCCTCAGTGCTTCCTCCAAGTAGTGTTCAACATGGAGGAGGACTGATTCATCAGCTGAGGGAGGACAGTAGGTGGTAATCAGCAGGAGGTTTCTTTGCCCATGTTTGACCTGATGCCATGAGATTTCATGGGGTCCAGAGTCAATGTTGAGGACTCCCAGGGCCACTCCATCCTGACTGTATATCACTGTACCGCCATCTCTGGTGGGTCTGTCCTGCCGGTGGGACAGGACATACCCAGGGATGGTGATGGAAGAGTCTGGGACGTTGGCTGAAAGGTATGATTCTGTGAGTATGGCTATGTCAGGCTGTTGCTTGACTCGTCTGTGGGACAGCTCTCCCAATTTTAGCACAAGTCCCCAGATGTTAGTGAGGAGGACTTTGCAGGGTCGACTGGGCTTAGTTTGCCTTAGTCGTGTCTGGAGCCCAGTGGTCCGATGCCGGGTGGTCTGACTGGTTTTATTCTTGTGACTTTTTGTAGCGAGATTGTACAACTGAGTGTCTTGCTAGGCCATTTCAGAGGGCGATTAAGAATCAACCACATTGCTGTGGGTCTGGAGTCACATTTCGGCCAGACCGGGTAAGGGCGGCAGGTTTCCTTCGCTAAACCGGATGGGTTTTTACGACAATCCGGTAGTTTCACGGTCACCATTCTTGATACTCGCTTTTTATTCCAGATTTTATTTAATTAACTGAATTTAAATTCCCCAGCTGCCGTGGCAGGATTTGAGATTTGAACTCATGACTCCGGATTATTATTGCAGGCCTCTGGATTATTAGTCCAGTAACATAACCACTGGACTACCGTACCCTGCATTTCAAATCATCGTCATTGGTTCCCGGGGTACGTACCCCATTTATAACTATTGTGCCTTGTCCTGCAGGAGCCCAGAGTCCCAGGAGAAGGCCCCTTCTCACTGGGCCACTCGCCATTGGCAAAATCCTGACATACAACTATCGGCAATCAATGATTGAGGGGGGGGGGGGATCAGAGAGCAACAGCTCACGCACCGGACCCTCCCCTCACGCACCGGACCCTCCCCTCATGCACCGGACCCTCCCCTCACGCACCGGACCCTCCCCTCACAAGCTCCCGTTACAGACTGCCCACCCTCCGACACTCACATTTCCCATCCAACAGCACAATTTCTCCCTCCCTCTCCAAATCTCTCTCTCTCTCCCCGACCCTCCCCCCCTCCCTCTCCCACTCCCCCCTCCTTCTCTCCCCCACCCTCTCCCCCCCACCCTCTCCCCCCCTCCCCCCTCTCCCCCTCACACCATCCAATTACCAAAGGAAGCAGTTAATTTGCTGACGAGATCAGGGGATCAAAGCTCAGTGAAACCGTGTGAGGCGTCAGCATCCCGCGGGAGGACGTGAGGAAGACAAGAAGAGATTACACGCAAAACATAGATTCCAAATATCAACGAGGAGCTCCAGCCAATTCATGGCTTCAGGGAATGTGAACACAATCGGGGCCTGGGGCACAGACAGTCACTCCGCATTGGACCCATTACAGGTTTCCCCACAGGGCGAGGCACAGAACTCACCCACTCGGGGTACAAGGGGCTGTCGGCGCTCGGACTCTGGGGAACAGTTCTCCACCTTCACATTTCCAGCTTCACCTCTGTCTCCCAGTCACCTGTGGGTCCACTCGAATTCCATCTCCTCCAATTGCACGCGCCAGGGGTCACTCCGCCGGGGGTAAACTGATATTTTCCGTTCATTGCTGACTTCACAATAAACGAGCGGACTCTCACTTACCTTCCCGAAGTCTCTCACATCGAAGAGGTCGAAGGGGTCGAACAGTTCGCTGCTCCTCAGCCCGAATTTATCGTGACAAACTTTCAGGAATGTTCGGATGTTCTTCAGGCACAAAAACTACAATCAAAGGGGGAAAAGCACAGAACGTTCAGAGAAAGGCTTCGATCATTGACAGTCGATGGGCCAGAGTTGCTGCAGGGTCGGGGAGGGGGGTCGGGGAGGGGGGTCGGGGTGCTTGCCCCCTTCAGGCAGTGCTGCTCTCTGCTGGGCTGCAGGGAGACGGACCCACAAACCATCACTGGGCTCATTTTCCTGCATCCTCCCCAGGCCATCGTAGGATCCACCCCACAGAAAACCAACACCCTGCTCCTCGTCATGGGCTCAATCCCCCAGCTGAACCTACCCCCAGTGACAGGCCTGTACCCACCAGTACTGTACCCGTGTTATACAGTGACAGACCTGTACCCACCAGTGCTGTACCCCCGTGTTACACAGTGACAGACCTGTACCCACCAGTACTGTACCCCAGTGTTATACAGTGACAGACCTGTACCCACCAGTACTGTACCCCAGTGTTATACAGTGACAGACCTGTACCCACCAGTACTGTACCCGTGTTATACAGTGACAGACCTGTACCCACCAGTGCTGTACCTCAGTGTTGTACAGTGACCGACCTGTACCCACCAGTACTGTACCCCAGTGTTATACAGTGACAGAGCTGTACCCACCAGTACTGTACCCCAGTGTTATACAGTGACAGACCTGTACCCACCAGTACTGTACCCCAGTGTTATACAGTGACAGACCTGTACCCACCAGTACTGTACCCGTGTTATACAGTGACAGACCTGTACCCACCAGTGCTGTACCTCAGTGTTGTACAGTGACCGACCTGTACCCACCAGTACTGTACCCCAGTGTTATACAGTGACAGACCTGTACCCACCAGTATTGTATCCCAGTGTTATACAGAAACAGGCCTGTACCCACCAGTACTGTACCCCAGTGACAGACCTGTATCTACGAATGGCGCTCCCCAAGTCCCCATTCTACACACGTATACCCAGACAGCAATACGTGATCACGGAGTGTGTCATCGCCAACCCTGATCCCGTGGTCGCCTGGTGTTCCCACATTCACTTTCCACAGGGGTCACTGGACAGTGTTCAGGAGCAGGAGCCCTGGCTGATTTCCACTCTCTCTAATCCTAGGGTCACTGGGCCTGTTTTTTTTAAATACATTCATGGGATGTGGGCGTTGCTGGCGAGGCCGGCATTTATTGCCCATCCCTAATTGCCCTTGAGAAGGTGGTGGTGAGCCGCCTTCTTGAACCGCTGCAGTCCGTGTGGTGAAGGTTCTCCCACAGTGCTGTTAGGAAGGGAGTTCCAGGATTTTGACCCAGCGACGATGAAGGAACGGCGATATATTTCCAAGTCGGGATGGTGTGTGACTTGGAGGGGAACGTGCAGGTGGTATTGTTCCCATGTGCCTGCTGCTCTTGTCCTTCTAGGTGGTAGGGGTCGCGGGTTAGGGAGGTGCTGTCGAAGAAGCCTTGGAGAGTTGCTGCAGTGTATCCTATGGATGGTACACACTGCAGCCACTGTGCGCCGGTGGTGAAGGGAGTGAATGTTTAGGGTGGTGGATGGGGTGCCAATCAAGCGGGCTGCTTTGTCCTGGATGGTGCTGAGCTTCTTGAGTGTTGTTGGAGCTGCACTCATCCAAGCAAGTGGAGAGTATTCCATCACACTCCTGACTTGTGCCTTGTGGATGGTGGAAAGGCTTTGGGGAGTCAGGAGGTGAGTCACTCGCCGCAGAATAACCAGCCTCTGACCTGCTCTCATAGCCACAGTATTTGTATGGCTGGTCCAGTTAAGTTTCTGGTCAACGGTGATCCCCAGGATGTTGATGGTGGGGGATTCGGCGATGGTAATGCCGTTGAATGTCAGGGGGAGGTGGTTAGGCTCTCTCTTGTTGGAGATGGTCATTGCCTGGCACTTGTCTGGCGTGAATGTTACTTGCCACTTATCAGCCCAAGCCTGGATGTTGTCCAGGTCTTGCTGCATGCGGGCACGGACTGCTTCATTATCTGAGGGGTTGCGAATGGAACCGAACACTGTGCAATCATCAGCGAACATCCCCATTTCTGACTTTATGATGGAGGGAAGGTCATTGATGAAGCAGCTGAAGATGGTTGGGCCTAGGACACGGCCCTGAGGAACTCCTGCAGCAATGCCCTGGGGCTGAGATGACTGGCCTCCAACAACCACTACCATCTTCCTTTGTGCTAGGTATGACTCCAGCCACTGGAGAGTTTTCCCCGATTCCCATTGACTTCAACGTACTCCCCCTACCTCTGCCCTGGCCGAGATCAGCCAATTCAGCACAGATGGGGAGGAGGCTGAACCTGGGCTGTGGGGCTCAGGACCACAATGGCACTGCTTTTCCCTGCAATGCAACACAGGCCGACATGAAGTGAGGGAATAATCTTTCCAAACAGGCACATTCAGCAAGAACACCAACTACCAGTCCAGAAAGATAAGCGTCCGCACTTACAGGAGTGCGGAAAGGTTTCATAGCTCATTTGGTAAGATTAATAAAATATTTAATTGGTTAATAAAACTCCAGTGATTTGCAAGAATGTGAAGGGAATTGAAACCCTGACAAGCGACTGATTATCTCTCCTGAGCAGCCCATTACAGCTCCACAAGGAAAGGAAACATCTCAATTTAAAATAAGGAAACTTTTCGGAAGATAGTGAAGGAAGATTATTGGCAGGAGGTTTGGAATTGAGAGGAGGCAGCCACTGTCTCCGACTTTCCACAAGGAGCAGGAGACTGCCCTGTAGAGTCAACATCCATTTGATCATAATCTACCCGAGTCGGAGTCAGTAGGCGGTGAATTTACGTTCTTCTGGATCCGAGGTCTTACAAACAATCCGTCAGGCCACTCTGGGCAGACAGGGCTGAGGTACAGCACTCACAAAACCCCAGGCAGACAGCTCACCTCCGCTCCCTCCCTTTCAGGAAGGACAACACTTTTACACAAGCATCCATTCATCACCCTGTCTCTGGATTTCCCACAATACTCCAGTGAAGACCTCTGATGTCAGTAGAACTCAACAGATGCCAGGATGAAGATTTAACACTTCACTGATTGAAGAGTGTAAATCTGGAACATCCCTCAGCGAGGAATTAGTGGAAGCATTCTTGGTGATGAATTTTCATGGTTTACTCTGCCTTCCTGTGTGAAGCAGCCTCAGTGAAGGGGAGAGCGAGGAGGCAGATAGCTGGCCCTGATAAAAGATGCCATCAATCCTAGCAAGCTCATAAAACAGTCGGAAATCCAGGGAATGACATTGAATTGCTATCAGTTCCGTTAGACCTGCCTTCTCTCCCATATCAAGTCCTCACTGTTTGGACTCGGATATCACAAGCAGGGCCCTTCGCAAGGCAAGTAAACTAACTGGACAAGTCAAGGAGAATTGCGGTCACTAAACCAATCATTTGGTCGAGAACCCACCGATAGTAAAATTATATTGAAGAGCCAGAATGGTCGTTTCGGACTAACCTGATCCGGGGTCAGTTAGTTTCACCGAGTCTCACCCAATAATCGATGTCACTCCCTGGAATTCTGACTGTTTTACGAGTTTACTATGATTGATGGACTTCCTTTATTGGACCAGCTATCTGCCTCCTGCTCCCTGCGTTTGTTGAAGGATAATTAGATGGCCCTTCACTTAGGCTGCTTCACACAGTAAGGCAGAGTGCGATCCTTGAAGATTTATGATCTTCAAAATCAGTGAGCAATGTTCCAGATTTACGGTCTTCCATCGGCAAGGTGTTAAATCTTCATCCCTGGAATCTATTGGATTCGGCCAATGACACGAGAGGTCTTCACCGGAACATTGTGGGAAATCCGAGCGGTTCCATTTGAAATTCTCTCTGCAAGGAGACGACCAGGCAGACTCCAGCCAGGCCCCTGCCCCTGCCCCCGATCACTGTTCAATGACACCGGCTGGATGGTGTGAACAATGGGTACGGACAGCTTCAGCCCTCAGCGTGAGGCCCTCTACAATCAAACAACCTGCTGACACACAACTGTCTCGGATCACGCACGAAGAATGGCCAGAGGTCGTCCAGTGCCCATGGAACCCGGACCCCAGTGAGAGTCAGTGTCTGTGGGACCCGTACCCCAGTGAGAGTCAGTGTCTGTGGGACCCGTACCCCAGTGAGAGTCAGTGTCTGTGGGACCCGTACCCCAGTGAGAGTCAGTGTCTGTGGAACCCGTACCCCAGTGAGAGTCAGTGTCTGTGGGACCCGTACCCCAGTGAGAGTCAGTGTCTGTGGAACCCGTACCCCAGTGAGAGTCAGTGTCTGTGGAACCCGTACCCCAGTGAGAGTCAGTGTCTGTGGAACCCGTACCCCAGTGAGGGTCAGTGTCTGTGGAACCCGTACCCCAGTGAGAGTCAGTGTCTGTGGAACCCGTACCCCAGTGAGAGTCAGTGTCTGTGGAACCCGTACCCCAGTGAGAGTCAGTGTCTGTGGGACCCGTACCCCAGTGAGGGTCAGTGCCTGTGGAACCCGTACCCCAGTGAGAGTCAGTGTCTGTGGGACCCGTACCCCAGTGAGAGTCAGTGCCTGTGGAACCCGTACCCCAGTGAGGGTCAGTGCCTGTGGAACCCGTACCCCAGTGAGAGTCAGTGTCTGTGGGACCCGTACCCCAGTGAGGGTCAGTGCCTGTGGAACCCGTACCCCAGTGAGGGTCAGTGCCTGTGGAACCCGTACCCCAGTGAGAGTCAGTGTCTGTGGGACCCGTACCCCAGTGAGAGTCAGTGTCTGTGGGACCCGTACCCCAGTGAGAGTCAGTGTCTGTGGGACCCGTACCCCAGTGAGAGTCAGTGTCTGTGGGACCCGTACCCCAGTGAGAGTCAGTGTCTGTGGGACCCGTACCCCAGTGAGAGTCAGTGTCTGTGGAACCCGTACCCCAGTGAGAGTCAGTGTCTGTGGGACCCGTACCCCAGTGAGAGTCAGTGTCTGTGGGACCCGTACCCCAGTGAGAGTCAGTGTCTGTGGGACCCGTACCCCAGTGAGAGTCAGTGTCTGTGGGACCCGTACCCCAGTGAGAGTCAGTGTCTGTGGGACCCGTACCCCAGTGAGAGTCAGTGTCCGTGGGACCCGTACCCCAGTGAGAGTCAGTGTCTGTGGGACCCGTACCCCAGTGAGAGTCAGTGTCTGTGGGACCCGTACCCCAGTGAGAGTCAGTGTCTGTGGGATCCGTACCCCAGTGAGAGTCAGTGTCTGTGGGACCCGTACCCCAGTGAGAGTCAGTGTCTGTGGGACCCGTACGCCAGTGAGTGGAACAGCAACTAAACTGCCGGCAGTTCATGGTCGGCTGTAAACTGCAGGTATGATGTGGAGATGCCGGTGATGGACTGGGGTGGACAAATGTAAGGAATCTTACAACACCAGGTTATAGTCCAACAGTTTTATTTGAAAATCACAAGAACATGTTCTCTGACTATATACGTGGTACCTTCCACGGAATCCCACACTCACCTGACGAAGGAGAAAGCCTCCGAAAGCTTGTGATTTTCAAATAAAACTGTTGGACTATAACCTGGTGTTGTAAGATTCCTTACATTTGTAAACTGCAGGTGACAGGACAGAGCCCGCATTGAAACATTTTCTACCCTTGAATTAATTAAAAGATGAATTTCTCTGCCTTGCTGGTATTTCACTCTCTGTAGTTAGGGAGTGTTTTACACCAACAGAGCGAAGTATTGGGGATTCCCAGTGCAGATTGTACACATCGCTGCCCAAAGAACAGGGTGTGTGTGTGTCACAGAGAGAACACGAGATATTGGTGGGGAGACATGCGCGGGTATCGGAGAGAACTCCGCCCAATGCGTAAAACAATCAGCAGAGTGGCCTGAGCCCCCGTGGAACAGGCTCCGGGAGGGACAGGGCTGCTGATCAACTCAGTAGCTGAGGAAACATCTCGTGACTTGGAGCAAAGTATTATTCCCAAATTATTCTCATTCCAGGAGATCTCAGAGTTACCGAACCAGAGGATTACCTAAATTTACTTACTCCACTAAAAGAGCAAAAGGAAAATCAATTACCGAACCCAAGGAGGGACGTGGGAGCTCGGACCAAGGCTGGACGGGGGGTCTTCAGGAGCTGATGGCTGCAAACTCACATCATCTGTGCACACTGGCACTGAAATGATCGCCAAACAATATCACTTGCCATTGTCCCTAGGACCTGACAACATGATTTTACTATGTTGAAACCAGAAATCGTAAAAATTACAGGCCCATCGTGCTTGAGCCAGTGCTAGCTCTTGCGCTGATGGAATGTGAAGGGATAGGAAGTAAAACCAAGGCCTCATCTGCCTGCTTACATCATTCGGAAAACAGCTGGGGAATTCTCCCAATGTCCAGGCCAATATTCCCTCAACCATTGTCATAAAAAAAATTTGCTGGTCAATTATCTCACTGTTTGTGGCATCTGGCTGTGCGCAGATTGATGCTGCATTTGCCTACACAACAAGAGGGGAGATGAGAAATGTTTTTTTACGCAGCAAGTTGTTCCATCTGGAGTTCGCTGCCTGTAAGGGTGGTGGAAACAGATTCAATAATAACTTTCAAAAGGGAATTGGATAAATGCTTGAAGGAGAAAAATTTGCCGGGTTTTGGGGAAGGAGGGTGAAGAGTTCACCTCGAGACAAACAGGATGGTTTCAATCTCGTTGACATTAAGTTGAACCTTCCACTCTCCGTAAACTTGAGCTCATCCAAAACTCTGCTGCCCGTATCCTAACTCACACCAAGTCCCATTCGTCCATCACCCCCTGCGCTCGCTGACCTACATTGGCTCCCAGTCCGGCAATTCCTTGATTTTAAAATTCTCATCCTTGTTTTCAAATCCCTCCGTGGCCTCGCCCCTCCCTATCTCTGTAACCTCCTCCAGCCCTATAACCCTCCGAGATCTCTGCGCCCCTCCAATTCTGGCCTCTCGCACAGCCCCGATTTTCATCACTTAAACCATTGGCGGCCGTGCCTTCAGCTGCCTCGGCCCTAAGGTCTGGAATTCCCTCCCTAAACCTCTCCCCATCTCTACCTCTCTCTCCTCCTTAAAACCTCCCTCTTTGACCAAGCTTTTGGTCACCTGTCCTAATATCTCCTTATGTGGCTCGGTGTCAAATTTTGTTTGATGATCGCTCCTGTGAAGCGCCTTGGGACGTTTCACTACGTTAAAGGCACTGTATAAATGCAAGTCAGACAGCACACTGGAAGCTGGGAGCTCGGGTGATGACAGAGAAGGACACACACGGTACAGGAACGTACAGCAGCACGGACTGGACTGAATCGCACCGCGGTTTGGAATTTGACCAATGAGTCGCTGCTTGCAATTGTTCATTCATATCACTCAAACTAACTGCAGGTGACAACATAAACGAACACCTACAGCTGCCTGAACTGGCATAATCCAGCCATTCAGAACCCTGGGAAGTGACAGAGCCACATGTGGGAGTGTGTAATCCAAGCACAGCGAGCTCTCGTCTCACCTCATAAGAATATAAGAAATAGGAGCAGGAGTAGGCCATTCGGCCCCTCGAGCCTGCTCCGCCATTCAACCAGATCATGGCTGATCTTCGACCTCAAATCCACTTTCCCGCCCGATCCCCATATCTGCGTCTCCTCACATCTCCCTCCCTCGGTCAAGCCACAGGGTATCATGTTCAACCAACAGCGAGTGCTTCCTTCAATCCGACTGACTTCGAGCACCACCCACCCTTTTGAACTGATGCTCGATTTGTGAAACAAGTCTGAACTCACGGTAAATCTGCACAAACTTTCACCTCGTTTACCAGACCCTCCCACTCAAACATTGGAAACACACAATGTGCTTCTCTGTTCATCTCTCCGGTGATTAGCGAGAGAGAAAAGCTTCAATGTCCATCTCCTGATCATCAATCGTTGCCACCACCGGGGAAACGCCTGATATTGCCAAGTGGCACCGGGCAGGGGTGACAGCGAGCTATTCGATGATGGGGGGCATCACAGGTGAGCCAGGCCCTGTTCTGTCCTCAACCAGTGTCACTGCTGGGCGATGAGGGACAGGAGCCCCGGCCGATCGTCCCCCTCCCCAACCAGGGCACTGAGGTCAATTGTCCATTGCCGTCCCGTCTGAAACAACAAACTCAGCACAGAAGAACAATTGTTTAAAAATAACTAGAACCAGTTGGACTGATCCTCGTTTAACCGGTTATTAGTGAGCAGCTGTTTAAGGATAATGATCAGGAGGGAGTCTCGATCCCTGACACAGGCCCACCTTCGATCCTGGTACCCCACTGGCTGCGGGCCCTGATCACCCAATTTGGCAGCAAACCCTCCAGCCCACCGAGGGCGAGGGGCTCCGGAGTGCGGAACTGGTGCTGCACCCCAGTGTTGTACAGGATTACAGGAACAAGCCAGAGACCCAGAGAGGCAGAGCTCCAAACAACCACACCCAGCCACGTCTCCAGGAAACGCTCAATAAATTACAACATAATGAGAACTAAATGCCCTACCTTGACGTAATAATTACAGCAACTCTCCTTCCACCCTCTGGCCCATTACAGCACCTTCTCCCCGGCCCATTTGCTCTCCTATGTAAGGAAGGATATATTTGCCTTAGAGGCGGTGCAACGAAGGTTCACTAGATTGAGTCCTCGGACGAGAGGGTTGTCCTATGAGGAGAGATAGAGTAGAATGGGCCTATACTCTCTGGAGTTTAGAAAAATGAGAAGTGATCTCACTGAAACGTATAAGGTTCTGAGGAGGCTTGACAGGGTAGATACTGAGAGGCTGTTTCCCTGGCTGGAGAGTCCAGAACTATGGGGCATAGTCGCAGGATAAGGGGTCGGCCATTTAGGACTGAGATGAGGAGGAATTTCTTCACTCAGAGGGTTGTGAAATTTTGGAATTCTCTACCCCAGAGGGCTGTGGATGCTGAGTCGTTGAATATATTCAAGACAGAGATATATAGAATTTTGGACTCAAAGGGAATCAAGGGATATGGGGATCGGGCGGGAAAGTTGAGTTGAGGTCGAAGATCAGCCATGATCTGATTGAATGGCAGAGCAGGCTTGAGGGGCTGAATGGCCCACTCCTGCTCCTATTCTTATGTTCTTATCCCAGCCCATTCCGGCACATTCACCTGACACTCATTTCTAAATTTTATTTTATTATTCGTTCATGGGATGTGGGCGTCGCTGGCGAGGCCGGCATTTATTGCCCATCCCTAATTGCCCTCGAGAAGGTGGTGGTGAGCCGCCTTCTTGAACCGCTGCAGTCCGTGTGGTGAAGGTTCTCCCACAGTGCCGTTAGGAAGGGAGTTCCAGGATTTTGACCCAGCGACGATGAAGGAACGGCCGATATATTTCCAAGTCGGGATGGTGTGTGACTTGGAGGGGAACGTGCAGGTGGTGTTGTTCCCATGTGCCTGCTGCCCTTGTCCTTCTAGGTGGTAGAGGTCGTGGGTTTGGGAGGTGCTGTCGAAGAAGCCTTGGCGAGTTGCTGCAGTGCATCCTGTGGATGGTACACACTGCAGCCACTGTGCGCCGGTGGTGAAGGGAGTGAATGTTTAGGGTGGTGGATAGGGTGCCAATCAAGCGGGCTGCTTTGTCCTGGATGGTGTCGAGAGTATTCCATCACACTCCTGACTTGTGCCTTGTAAATGGTGGAAAGGCTTTGGGGAGTCAGGAGGTGAGTCACTCGCCGCAGAATACCCAGCCTCTAACCAGCTCTTGTAGCCACAGTATTTATGTGGCTGGTCCAGTTAACTTTCTGGTCAATGGTGACCCCCAGGATGGGGGATTCGGCGATGGTAATGCTGTTGAATGTCAAGGAGATGTGGTTAGGCTCTCTTTTGTTGGAGATGGTCATTGCCTGGCACTTGTCTGGCGCGAATGTTACTTGCTACTTATCAGCCCAAGCCCGGATGTTGTCCAGGTCTTGCTGCATGCGGGCTCGGACTGCTTCATTATCTGAGGGGTTGCGAATGGAACTGAACACTGTGCAATCATCAGCGAACATCCCCATTTCTGACCTTATGATGGAGGGAAGGTCATTGATGAAGCAGCTGAAGATGGTTGGGCCTCGGACACTGCCCTGTCACTAAATAACTAAATCAGCGGTCAGTAAATAAACGAAATTACAATCAAAAAATAAACTGCCAGTTACTAAATAAATCAAATCAGTGATCATTAGTTAAACTAGCAGTAACTCTCCACATGCCTTACCTGGTTATCTTTAGCAGTACCTCTGGCGAGGAAGAGCAGTGTAGAGGGAGCTTTACTCTGTATCTAATCCATGCTGTACCTGCTCTGGGAGTGTTTGATGGGACAGTGTAGAGGGAGCTTTACTCTGTATCTAACCCTGTACCTGCCCTGGGAGTGTTTGATGGGACAGTGTAGAGGGAGCTTTACTCTGTATCTAACCCTGTACCTGACCCTGGGAGTGTTTGATGGGACAGTGTAGAGGGAGCTTTACTCTGTATCTAACCCTGTACCTGCCCTGGGAGTGTTTGATGGGACAGTGTAGAGGGAGCTTTACTCTGTATCGAACCCATGCTGTACCTGCCCTGGGAGTGTTTGATGGGACAGTGTAGAGGGAGCTTTACTCTGTATCTAACCCTGTACGTGCCCTGGGAGTGTTTGATGGGACAGTGTAGAGGGAGCTCTGCTGCAATTAAACTGTTCTTTAACCAATGCTCCAAATAGTGATTATTGTATCTTGAGAGAGATTTACCTGACAGGCAGGACCATATGTGAAAGGTTTCCTGCAATATGTTTGCTGTCAGTCTCTGAGATAATGATAGCAGAAGATTAAACACACAAGATGGATATACAGATGCTGAATAAATCCAACATAATCTTTAATCAGCCTCACAGTGGCTCAGTCCCACAATGACTGGGTATCAAGGATATCAGGAAAGTTACAACATCGCAATCGTAGACCCCACAACCCAACTCACACCAGCTCAGTCTGATTCAACCCCCCACAAACCCAACACCAGTACAACCCCCCACAAACCCAACACCAGTACAACCCCCCACACAAACCCAACACCAGTACAACCCCCCACACAAACCCAACACCAGTACAACCCCACACAAACCCAACACCAGTACAACCCCCCCACACAAACCCAACACCAGTACAACCCCCCACACAAACCCAACACCAGTACAACCCCCCACACAAACCCAACACCAGTACAACCCCCCACACAAACCCAACACCAGTACAACCCCCCACAAACCCAACACCAGTACAACCCCCACACAAACCCAACACCAGTACAACCCCCACACAAACCCAACACCAGTACAACACCCCACACAAACCCAACACCAGTACAACCCCCCACACAAACCCAACACCAGTACAACCCCCCACACAAACCCAACACCAGTACAACCCCCCACACAAACCCAACACCAGTACAACCCCCACACAAACCCAACACCAGTACAACCCCCACACAAACCCAACACCAGTACAACCCCCACACAAACCCAACACCAGTACAACCCCCCACACAAACCCAACACCAGTACAACCCCCACACAAACCCAACACCAGTACAACCCCCCCCACAAACCCAACACCAGTACAACCCCCCCCCCCACAAACCCAACACCAGTACAACCCCCCACAAACCCAACACCAGTACAACCCCCCTACAAACCCAACACCAGTACAACCCCCACACAAACCCAACACCAGTACAACCCCCCACACAAACCCAACACCAGTACAATCCCCCCACAAACCCAACACCAGTACAACCCCCCACACAAACCCAACACCAGTACAACCCCCCACACAAACCCAACACCAGTACAACCCCCCACAAACCCAACACCAGTACAACCCCCCACAAACCCAACACCAGTACAACCCCCCACAAACCCAACACCAGTACAGCCCCCCCACAAACGCATCACGAACCCAACACCAGTACAGCCCATCACAAACACCCCCTCTGCCAGTGTAGCTTGACTCATCATGCACTAAAGGGATTGCCTGAGGGTTAATGTACTAGAGGGATGGACTGTGGGTTAGAGTACTAAAGGGATAGTCTTCGATGGGCCGAGCAGTCTTTTCTCCTCCCTGCCTGTTCCATATTCGCAGGAGTCACTCATCACTCTCCATAAATTAACCTGACTTCAGACTAAGTGAAAAAGCAGGAAGTTGATTGCTTTCCACTTCCTCACACTCACTGCCCTGGGGATGAAATGCTCTGACAGCCCATTGAAAAGATTTACTGGAAATCTCCTGAGGTAACTGGGGCACTTTGCCAAAGGCAATTAAATGCCTGGCAGGCATACACTAAAAACACTGGCACCAGAACCACAGATAGCTTCACAGATTTTCAGTCAGAGCAGGTTACAGACACACACAGACACACACACACCCCACCCACAACACCCACCCCCACACAGATAGACAGACACACACACACACAGACACACACACACCCCACCCACAACACCCACCCCCACACAGATAGACAGACACACACAGACACACACACAGACACACACACACACAGACAGACACACACACAGACAGACACACACACAGACAGACACACACACACACACAGACAGACACACACACACACAGACACACACACACACAGACACACACACACACACCCACAACACCCACCCACCGATACGCCCACCCCACCGACGCGATGAAAGCTCATTTTCACTCTACATCCACCCTGATGATTATTTTCCCAGTATTTGATGAGAATGGGGTCACTGCAATTCGCTCCTCACTCACCCACAGATCGAGAGGGCGATTCCACTGATTTCCCCTCCAGGGGCCATCCCGTTTGTGCTGAATGAGCAGAGATCACTGGGGCAGGAATAGGAGCTCCAATTAGTGTCAGCCCCTGAAACAGGGAGGGGACAATGAGCAGGGCTCCTGCTCCTGGTCAGTGCCAGTGACTCCTGTCTGTGGCCATCGAACGAGGGCAGGATCAGCTCCGACTGTCGTGCCCACGCTTGCGGGTCAGCTCACTCATGAAGATGGGGCCTGACCGAGGTATCAGGAGGTGGGGGGTGGCAGTGCAGCGCCCATGGGATTGGGCCCATCGGAGGAAGAGCTGATAGCATAAGATCTGAGCAACAGACGACAAACAGCAGTCTCCAGATCACAAACCAGTTCAAAGGTCTGCTGCAATAACATCCAATCCATGACAGGACTTTGCATGTTCCGCGGATTTAAGTGAAGTTGGAGCTTATAAAGCTTCCCGGTTTCTGCTCCCAACCTGTGAGCTACACCCAACACCCACAGGAACAGGGCATCTGTAGAGAGACCCACAGGAACAGGGCATCTGTAGAAAGACCCACAGGAACAGGGCATCTGTAGAGAGACACCCACAGGAACAGGGCATCTGTAGAGACACCCACAGGAACAGGGCATCTGTAGAGACACCCACAGGAACAGGGCATCTGTAGAGAGACACCCACAGGAACAGGGCATCTGTAGAGAGAGAGAGAGACAGGAACAGGGCATCTGTAGAGAGAGACACCCACAGAAACAGGGCATCTGTAGAGACACCCACAGGAACAGGGCATCTGTAGAGACACCCACAGGAGCAGGGCATCTGTAGAGACACCCACAGGAGCAGGGCATCTGTAGAGAGACACCCACAGGAACAGGGCATCTGTAGAGAGAGACACCCACAGGAACAGGGCATCTGTAGAGAGAGACACCCACAGGAACAGGGCATCTGTAGAGAGAGACACCCACAGGAACAGGGCATCTGTAGAGAGAGACACCCACAGGAACAGGGCATCTGTAGAGAGAGACACCCACAGGAACAGGGCATCTGTAGAGAGAGACACCCACAGGAACAGGGCATCTGTAGAGAGAGACACCCACAGGAGCAGGGCATCTGTAGAGAGAGACCCACAGGAACAGGGCATCTGTAGAGAGAGAGAGAGAGAGAGAGAGAGACAGGAACAGGGCATCTGTAGAGAGAGACCCACAGGAACAGGGCATCTGTAGAGAGACACCCACAGGAACAGGGCATCTGTAGAGAGAGACACCCACAGGAACAGGGCATCTGTAGAGAGAGACACCCACAGGAACAGGGCATCTGTAGAGAGAGACACCCACAGAAACAGGGCATCTGTAGAGAGAGACACCCACAGGAACAGGGCATCTGTAGAGAGAGACACCCACAGGAACAGGGCATCTGTAGAGAGAGACACCCACAGGAACAGGGCATCTGTAGAGAGAGACACCCACAGGAACAGGGCATCTGTAGAGAGACACCCACAGGAACAGGGCATCTGTAGAGAGACACCCACAGGAACAGGGCATCTGTAGAGAGACACCCACAGGAGCAGGGCATCTGTAGAGACACCCACAGGAACAGGGCATCTGTAGAGACACCCACAGGAACAGGGCATCTGTAGAGACACCCACAGGAGCAGGGCATCTGTAGAGACACCCACAGGAGCAGGGCATCTGTAGAGAGACACCCACAGGAACAGGGCATCTGTAGAGAGAGAGAGAGAGAGAGAGAGACAGGAACAGGGCATCTGTAGAGAGAGACACCCACAGGAACAGGGCATCTGTAGAGAGAGACCCACAGGAACAGGGCATCTGTAGAGAGAGAGAGAGAGACAGGAACAGGGCATCTGTAGAGAGACACCCACAGGAACAGGGCATCTGTAGAGAGAGACCCACAGGAACAGGGCATCTGTAGAGAGAGACCCACAGGAACAGGGCATCTGTAGAGAGAGACACCCACAGGAACAGGGCATCTGTAGAGAGAGACACCCACAGGAACAGGGCATCTGTAGAGAGACACCCACAGGAACAGGGCATCTGTAGAGACACCCACAGGAGCAGGGCATCTGTAGAGAGACACACAGAAACAGGGCATCTGTAGAGACACCCACAGGAACAGGGCATCTGTAGAGAGACACCCACAGGAACAGGGCATCTGTAGAGAGACACCCACAGGAACAGGGCATCTGTAGAGAGAGACACCCACAGGAACAGGGCATCTGTAGAGAGAGACACCCATAGGAACAGGGCATCTGTAGAGAGAGAGAGAGACAGGAACAGGGCATCTGTAGAGAGACACACAGGAGGCCTGGGGATTAACACCAGCCACACTATCTGGAATAAATGCTGGGCTCTCAAATAAAAGCCTCAGTATTTCCTCAGTCTGTGTTTGCTAACAGAGTAATAGGAAACTATGAATGGGTCTCATTACAGCTGCAGTGTATTGTTGGAGACTTTACCCTGCACACTCGAAACACCAGCCAATAATCGTCCAACAACTCATATCATCACAGGTTTCAAACAGGACGTACGCATGCACAGCTTGTTTAAGCTTCACTGCCTCTGGGATCCCAGCACAGATCCCCGTGCCACAGAATGTCGGCCACCGGGGAAATTCAGGCACAGACCCTGGTAACTGTGGGAGAAGGCACTGACGTAAGGCAGCGGATTTCAAACTTGCATGTGTGGGTAAACCACAGCAAATATTAACACATTCCCAGGACCCCCAACAAATACAGACACAGTTCTGGGGACCTCGTGCAAAACAGACACAAACAGACTGATAAGTCAACAAATGCCAAAGTGCAGAGATCTGAAGCTCAAAGATTTCTCCAGCATCATCTCTCTCTGGGGTCTGGGTTCCACAGACACTGTCGGCCCATCCAATTACCCATCCAACTGTGAGACCACACCGAGAGACACGACTCTGAAATAGTCACAGTTAAGTAGGCAAACTCAGCCGCAATTTTACACATTGTGAGATCACAGAAAAAGGAGCAACATTGATGATCAGATAATGTTTTATTGGTGGTGTTAGTTGAGGGATTAATATTGGCCCCAGGACAAGGGGAAGAGCTCCGTTGTTCTTCTTCGAATAGTGGCCGTGGAATCTTCTACGTCCACACGTGAGGGCAGACGAGGCCTCGTTTCAATGTCTCATCCGAAAGACGGCCCCACCGACAGCGCGGCGCTCCCTCGGCACTGACCCCCACCCCCGGCGCTCCCTCGGCACTGACCCTCCGACAGCGCGGCGCTCCCTCGGCACTGACCCTCCGACAGCGCGGCGCTCACTGGACACAGTAAATGTGAAAAGCTCGGTGATCTATAATTCCTGTATATTTTAATAATTCAGACACGAGGCTGTGCACACTCCACAGGCACAAGGCCCAGAGTTTGGGAGCTCCCTACGAGCCAGTCCTCAGGAAGCTCGAGGGGGAGGCTCATGAACAGGAGGGAGTTTTGGAATGAAATGGATCAGAGGGAGTTCACCAACATTCCCAGAATTACAGCAGCAAATCCTCCCTACTTTCAAACTCAGAATGAACTCCGAGACGACTCTCCACATCACACTCTGTCTCACAAAAACTTTCTCCAGTCAATCTGCGCATCAGATCAGTAGCGACATCGCAGGGGTCACATCTCTCCCAGTGCAGCCCGCACCGCTCAGAATTTACATTCCTGGACTGCGATGGGCTGGTTTCCAAACACAACCTCCTCAAATCAATTGAACCACACCAGAAGAGGGGAGGGGGAGGAGAGAGAGAGAGGAGAGAGAGGGAGGGGGAGGAGGAGGAGAGAGAGAGGGAGGGGGAGGAGGAGGAGAAGAGAGAGGGAGGGGGAGGA
>NW_027138880.1:0-31718 GCF_035084215.1 Heptranchias perlo | reverse complement strand
GAAGGCAAGTTTTACAGTTGAACTAAGTGAACCCGATCTTTGAAATGTGAACTGTTGTTTTGAATATTCGCCCGACTGAAAATGAAGTGGCTCAACCATCCGTACGAAGCCTCGTCTCACCGAGTGGTAACTTGGTTGCCTGTCGGAGAGATTGAAGAAATACACGTGCAGAAGACACGAGTATCCACTTCAAATAACAAGGGGTTGCTGTCGTACAAATAGATAAGGGGCAGTGTGAGTCAACTCCCCCTAAAAGACATTGAAACCAATTAAGGAAACAGCCAACTCCATTAAACCCAAGAAGATATTTACGGCAGACATGAATTCAGAACAAGGAACATAGGAACAGGAGTAGGCCATTCAGCCCCTCGTGCCTGCTCCGCCATTTGATAAGATCACGGCTGATCTGTGATCTAACTCCATATACCCGCCTTTGGCCCATATCCCTTAATACCTTTGGTTGCCAAAAAGCTATCTATCTCAGATTTAAATTTAGCAATTGAGCTAGCATCAATTGCCGTTTGCGGAAGAGAGTTCCAAACTTCTACCACCCTTTGTGTGCAGAAATGTTTTCTAATCTCACTCCTGAAAGGTCTGGCTCTAATTTTTAGACCGTGCCCCCTACTCCTAAAATCCCCAACCAGCGGAAATAGGTTCTCTCTATCCACCCTATCCGTTCCCCTTAATACCTTATAAACTTCGATCACATCACCCCTTAACCTTCGAAACTCTAGAGAATACAACCCCAATTTGTGTAATCTCTCCTCGTGACTTAACCCTTGAAGTCCGGGTATCATTCTAGTAAACCTACGCTGCACTCCCTCCAAGGCCAGTATGTCCTTCCGAAGGTGCGGTGCCCAGAACTGCTCACAGTACTCCAGGTGCGGTCTAACCAGGGTTTTGTACAGCTGCAGCATAACTTCTGTCCCCTTGTACTCCAGTCCTCTGGATATATAAAGGCCAGCATTCCATTTGCCTTCTTGATTATTTTCTGCACCTGTTCATAAGGAGTTAACTTTTATTGTATTTTTTTTCAAATCAAAGTGCACTCGCGCAAGTTCAGAAGGAAATATAGCACTTAGACGAAAGCCTGTAAACAATCGGCAATTGGTTAGCTTTCCTCAGCAATCGAGCAACACCTCACACCCAGTGCGTTGGAAAGCCTTTGATCCACGTCCGTCTGCAGATGACAACTCAGAGACCGAGACGCCGGCGGTCAGTCAGGTTGTTGAAACGGGAAAGCTGCGGAGCGCTCGGAACGAAGGCGGCAAGAAAGGTTAGAACGCAGGAGGGAGGGGGTCAGATGTGGAGAAGCGTGGCACATTCGTTATTTTTGTATTATTACGCGAACACCAGGGATCGAACGAAGTGACTCTGATCGTGACTCTCGCTCTGTATGTCCGCTCACTGAAATAAAGCAGCTTAAGGATCTGCCTCCAGCCTGTCCTCGCCAAGAGTTTACTCGGCCTGGTTTCAGAGAGACTGAACAAGTTTGCTTGCAAAGGACATGAATGGAGAAGTTATGTTAAACTTGTATAGAACCTTGGTTAGGCCACACTCGGAGCACCGTGCACAGTTCTGGTCTCCATATACCTTGGTTAGACCACACTCGGAGCACCGTGCACAGTTCTGGTCTCCATATACCTTGGTTAGACCACACTCGGAGCACCGTGCACAGTTCTGGTCTCCATATACCTTGGTTAGACCACACTCGGAGCACTGTGCACAGTTCTGGTCTCCATATACCTTGGTTAGACCACACTCGGAGCACTGTGCACAGTTCTGGTCTCCATATACCTTGGTTAGACCGCACTTGGAGCACTGTGCACAGTTCTGGTCTCCATATACCTTGGTTAGACCGCACTTGGAGCACTGTGCACAGTTCTGGTCTCCATATACCTTGGTTAGACCACACTTGGAGCACTGTGCACAGTTCTGGTCTCCATATACCTTGGTTAGTCCACACTCAGAGCACTGTGCACAGTTCTGGTCTCCATATACCTTGGTTAGACCGCACTTGGAGCACTGTGCACAGTTCTGGTCTCCATATACCTTGGTTAGTCCACACTCAGAGCACTGTGCACAGTTCTGGTCTCCATATACCTTGGTTAGTCCACACTCAGAGCACTGTGCACAGTTCTGGTCTCCATATTATACAAAGGATATAGAGGCACTGGAGAAGGTGCAAAAAAGATAACAGAACTGAGAGGGTAGGGTGAACAGGCCGGGGGTCTTTTCTCTAGAAAAGAGAAGGCTGAGGGGTGACCTGATAGAGGTCTTTCAGATTATGAAAGGGTTCGATAGGGTAGACATAGAGAAGATGTTTCCACTTGCAGGAGGAGACCAGAACTAGGGGTCCATAAATATAAGAGAGTCACTAATAAATCCAATAGGGAATTCAGGAGAAACTTCTTTACCCAGAGAGCGGTGAGAATGTGGAACTCGCTCCCACAAGGAGTGGTTGAGGTGAATAGTGGAGATGGATTTAAGGGGAAGCTCGATAAACACATGAAGGAGAAAGGAATAGAAGGAGATGCTGATAGGGTGAGATGAAGTAGGGAGGGAGGAGGCTCGTGTGGTTCATAAAGGCCGGCACGGACCAGTTGGGCCGAATGGCCTGTTTCTGTGCTGTGGACTCGATGATGCAGTTAAGGTTATAACGAGGTCGTGCTATCATAGCAGTACTTAAGGTACTTAAACTCCCAGAATAAAAGCTGCTCATTGAAGTGACTGACGCCACTGCACTCGAGATGGTATGAGTGGCAGACTAGAATTTCTAACAAGGATGTCCTGTGGCAAAACAGAAATAGAGACCCTGTCCCTTTTAAGGGCCTGACCCTCCCCCACTCCCCACTTTTCCTTATGCCTGAAACATAATAAAAACCCCAGGGAGAAAAATCAAGTATTTTTACCCCCAATTATTGAATAGTTTGATCCACAGAAGCTCCGGGGTGGGAGGGAGAGGGGGGTTCTGCTTTTATTTATGAAGTTAAAAAATCTTTTTATAAAAACCGAGCCAGTCAGTTGTGGAACAAACAGCCTTGTATAAAATCAGTGGAATAAACTCCCCCACAGCCTCCACTATGCTCCAGGCCCTGAACCACTCAGTTCTGGTATCCTAGTAAATCTTTTTTTTTGCTCTTCCTCCAGTGCCTCTATATCTTTTTTTTAATAATATGGAGATCGGAACAGTGCCCAGTGCTCCAAGTGTGGTCTAACCAAGGTTCTGTACAAGTTTAACGTAACTTCTCTGCTTTTCAATTCCATCCCTCCAGAAATGAACCCCAGTGCTTGGTTTGCCTTTTACTTAATGACCTTATTGAACATGCGTGGCTACTTTTAGTGATTTGTGCATCTGTACCCCCAGATCCCTCTCCTCTCAAAGGCCTTGACGTCCTTCGTAAGGTGTGGTCCCTTTAATTGACAGCTCACAAATATTTGTCCCTGCACCAGAAAGAAAGACTTGCATTTCTACCGCGCATTTCATGACCTCAGGACGTCCCAAAGCGCTTTACAATCAATTAAGTACTTTTGAAGCGTAGTCACTGTTACAATGTAGGAGACACGGTAGCCAATTTGCAAACAGCAAGATCCCACAAACAGCAATGTGATAAACGACCAGGTAATTTTTTTTTTTAGTGGTGTTGTTTGAGGGGTAAATGTTGGCCAGGAAGAACTCCCCTGCTCTTCTTCGAAATAGTGCCATGGGATCTTTCACATCCACCCGAGAGGGCAGTCTGGGCCCCTCGGTTTAACGTCTCATCCGAAAGACGGCACCTCCGACAGTGCAGCACTCTCTCAGTACGGCGCCGGGGGTGTCAGCCTGGATTTGTTGCTCAAATCTCTGACGTGGGACGATGAACCCACGACCTTCACCACTGGGAGGCGAGACTGCTACCCACTGAGCCACGGATGATAGAACATAAGAATGTAAGAAATAGGAGCAGGAGTAGGCCATACGCCCCCCTTGAGCCTGCTCCGCCATTCAATCAGATCATGGCTGATCTTCGACCTCAACACCACTTTCCCCGCCCGATCCCCATATCCCTTGATTCCCCGAGAGTCCAAAAATTTATCGATCTCAGCCTTGAATATACTCAACGACTCAGCATCCACAGCCCTCTGGGGTAGAGAATTCCATAAATTCACAACCCTCTGAGTGAAGAAATTCCTCCTCATCTCAGTCATAGGAACAGGAGTAGGCCATTCGGCCCCTCGAGCCTGCTCCGCCATTTGATAAGATCATGGCTGATCTGTAATCTAACTCCATATACCTGCCTTTGGCCCATATCCCTTAATACCCTTGGTTGCCAAAAAGCTTTCTATCTCAGATTTCAATTTAGCAATTGAGCTAGCATCAATTGCCGTTTGCGGAAGAGAGTTCCAAACTTCTACCACCCTTTGTGTGTAGAAGTGTTTTCTAATCTCACTCCTGAAAGGTCTGGCTCTAATTTTTAGACTGTGCCCCCTACTCCTAGAATCCCCAACCAGCGGAAATAGTTTCTCTCTATCCACCCTATCTGTTCCCCTTAATATCTTATAAACTTCGATCAGATCACCCCTTAACCTTCGAAACTCTAGAGAATACAACCCCAATTTGTGTAATCTCTCCTCGTAACTTAACCCTTGAAGTCCGGGTATCATTCCAGTAAACCTACGCTGCACTCCCTCCAAGGCCAATATGTCCTTCCGAAGGTGCGGTGCCCAGAACTGCTCACAGTACTCCAGGTGCGGTCTAACCAGGGTTTTGTATAGCTGCAGCATAACTTCTGCCCCCTTGTACTCTAGTCCTCTAGATATAAAGGCCAGCATTCCATTAGCCTTCTTGATTATTTTCTGCACATGTTCATGACACTTCAATGATCTATGTACCTGAACCCCTAAGTCCCTTTGGACATCCACTAACTTTTTACCATTTAGAAAGTACCCTGTTCTATCCTTTTTTGGTCCAAAGTGGATGACCTCACATTTGCCTACATTGAATTCCATTTGCCACAGTTTTGCCCATTCACCTAATCTATCAATATCCCTTTGTAATTTTATGTTTTCATCTACACTGCTTACAATGCCACCAATCTTTGTGTCATCGACAAACTTAGATATGAGACTTTCTATGCCTTCATCGAAGTCGTTAATAAATATTGTGAATAATTGAGGCCCCAAGACAGACCCCTGCGGGACTCCACTAGTCACATCCTGCCAATGTGAGTACCTACCCATTATCCCTACTCTCTGTCGCCTTTCGCTCAGCCAACTTCCTAACCAAGTCCGTACTTTTCCCTCGATTCCATGGGCTTCGAACTTAGCTAACAGTCTCTTATGTGGGACCTTATCAAATGCCTTCTGGAAGTCCATATAAATAACATCCATTGACATTCCCCTGTCCACTACTTTAGTCACCTCTTCAAAAAATTCAATCAGGTTTGTCAGGCACGACCTACCTTTCACAAATCCATGCTGGCTCTCTCTGATTAACTGAAAATTTTCGAGGTGATCAGTCACCCTATCCTTAATTATAGACTCCAGCATTTTCCCCACAACAGATGTTAGGCTAATTGGTCTATAATTCCCCGGTTTCCCTCTCTCTCCTTTCTTAAAAAGCAGAGTGACATGTGCAATTTTCCAATCTAGAGGGACAGTTCCTGAATCTAGAGAACTTTGCAAGATTATAGTTAGGGCATCTGCAATATGCTCACCTACTTTCTTTAAAACCCTGGGATGGAAACCATCTGGGCCTGGGGATTTGTCACTCTTTAATGCTATTATTTTCTTCATTACTGTTGCTTTACTTATGTTAATTTTATCGAGTCCCTGTCCCCGCCTTTACCCAGCGAGTGACGTCGCCCTGACCCCCGGAAGGAGTGAAAGAGATAGAGAGAAAGACAGAGAGGGAAAGAGAGAGGGATAGAGAGAAAGATAGAGGGATAAAGAGAGAAGAGAGGGAAAGAGAGAGAGGGATACAGAGAAAGATAGAGGGATAAAGAGAGGGAGAGAGAGAGAAAGATAGAGGGGAAAGAGAGGGATAGAGGGGGAGATAGTGAAAGAGAGAGGGATAGAGAGAAAGATAGAGGGATAAAGAGAGGAGAGAGAAAGAGAGGGATACAGAGAAAGATAGAGGGATAAAGAGAGGGAGAGAGAGAAAGATGGAGGGATAGAGAGAAAGATGGGGAAAGAGGGATAGAGAGGGAAAGAGAGAGGGAGAGAAAGATAGAGGGATAAAGAGAGGGAGAGAAAGATAGAGGGATAAAGAGAGGGAGAGAAAGGTAGAGAAAAAAATCAGTATTAGTTTTCTTGGGATTTCCGGCATGTCTTAAATGTCCGACCCCTTATCCTGCGACTATGCTCCCTAGTTCTAGACCCTCCAGCCAGGGGAAAACAGCCTCTCAGCATCGACCCTGTCAAGCCCCCACCCCCCCACTTCAGAATCTTATATGTTTCAATGAGATCACCTCTCAATCTAGGGCTCCTAATTCTGTTTAAAGCCAGAACAGAAAGGTGCAGTTTTGTTTTTTAAAAAAATAATCAATTAAAGAAGCTTTTTCCATTTAATGAAAGACAGTGCAGTGTTAAAAGTGTGAGGGGTGAACCCTCACAGCCTCCTCGCCCCTGCCCCTTTAACAGCTGCTGCAGACAATGGAGGGAGAGAGAGGGAGAGCTCCATGCACCTACGTCACCAGGGCAAGTCCCGCCCCCACCGCGCCCTCTGATTGGTTGGAGGACCGTTCCCCACCGCTCGGTCCTCCCAGCCGATTCCCGCTCTCCCGATTGGTTCACGTCCGACGTCAATCAAACCGGGCCTTCCGCCCGAGGCCGATTGCGGAGTGAGAAGCCTGAACCGCGGCAACAGACAGTAACAATCGAATTGTTTTTTTTAAAAATGAATTAAGAATCTCTTACATTAAAAGGAATGGACGAATGCTTTGAATTAATAAATTCCTTTTGTTTAAACCCCCGCCCCCCCCCCCACCGAGGGCGGGAAGCGGTGTGCGCCTGCGCAGTCCCGCTGCCTTTGACCCCGCCTTTACCCAGCGTGTGACGTCACCCCGCCCCTGGAAGGAGGGAAAGAGAAAGAAAGATAGAGAGAGGGATAGAGATAGAGAGAGAGGGAAAGATAGAAGGATAGAGAGAGAGGGATAGAGAGAAAGATAGAGAGAAGGATAGAGAAAGGGAAAGATAGAGAGATAAAGAGAGAGAAAGATAGAGGGATAAAGAGAAAGAGAGGGATAGAGATAGAGAGAGAGGGAAAGATAGAAGGATAGAGAGAGAGGGATAGAGAGAAAGATAGAGAGAAGGATAGAGAAAGGGATAGAGAGAAAGAAAGAGAGAGAGGGATAGAGATAGAGGGAAAGATAGAGAGAGGGATAGAGATAGAGAAAGATAGAGGGATAAAGAGAGAGAAAGATAGAGGGATAGAGAGAAAGAGAGGGATAGAGATAGAGAGAGGGAAAGATAGAGAGAAAGAGAGGGATAGAGAGAAAGATAGAGGGATTGAGAGAGAGATAGAGGGATTGAGAGAAAGATAGAGGGTTAGAAAGATAGAGAGAGATATAGAGAGAAAGATAGAGGGATAGAGAGGGAGATAGAGGGATAGAGAGAGATATAGAGAGAAAGATAGAGGGTTAGAAAGATAGAGAGAGAGAGAGTCAGAGAGAGATAAAGAGGGAGAGTCAGAGAGAGGGATAGAGAGAAAGAGGGATAGAGGGAAAGATAGATAGAGAGATATAGAGAGAAAGATAGAGGAAGAGAGAGAAAGATAGAGAGAAAGATAGAGGGATAAAGAGGGATAGATAGATGGAGGAATAAAGAGGGATAGATAGATAGAGGGAAAGATAGAGGGATGAAGAGAAAGATAGAGGGATAGAGAGAAAGATAGAGATATAGAGGGAGAGACAGAAAGATAGAGGGAGAGAGAGAGGGGGATAGATAGAGGGATAGAGATAGATAGAAAGAAAGATAGTGGGATAGAAATAGATAGAGGGATAGACAGAAAGATAGAGAGAGAGGGGGGGATAGATAGAGGGATAGAGATAGAAAGAAAGATTGAGGGATAGAAATAGATAGAGAGAAAGATAGAGGGATAGACAGAAAGATAGAGAGATATAGAGGGAGAGAGAGAAAGATAGAGGTTTAGAGAGAAAGATATAGATAGAGAGAAAGGGATAGATAGAGAAAGGTAGAGGAATAGAGAGAAAGGGATAGATAAAGAGAGATAGAGAGAAAGATAGACAGAGAGACAGATAGAGGGAGACAGATAGAGGGATAGAAAGAGAGATAGATAGAGAGACAGACAAAGGGAAAGATAGAGAGAGAGAGATACAGATAGAGAGAGAGATAGAGGGAGAGGAAAAGAGCGAGAGATAGGGATATAGAGAGCGAGAGATAGAGGAGGAGATAGATAGAGGGAGGGATAGATATAGAGAGAGAGATAGATGAAGGGAGAGATAGATGGAGGAAGGGAGAGGGAGATAGAGGGAGGGAGACTTATAGAGGTAGATAAATAGAGGACAAGCTAGATAGAGGAAGAGATAGATACAGGAAGGGAGGGATAGATAGATGGAGGGAGGAATAGATAGATAGAGGGATGGATAGATAGATAGTTGGAGAGAGGGAGGCTGCTCTTTTTCAATGTGTGGAGCAGATGTTAAAGTTCAGGGGAGGCTGCTCAGTCCTTGGATTTTTTTGACACTTTGTTTTGGTAATATTTTAAATTAAATTCAGATTTTAAAAAAATAATGATGAAAATTGCAACTTTCTGTTATTTAAAGGGTCTGTGAATTCCCCTGATTCTCTGTTTTTGCATTTAAAGGGACCTTGTGCTTCCCTCCCTGGAGGCCCCAGATATTTAAAGCGATGGTGACTTTTTTTTGTGTGTGTCAAAAGGAAAGTGACCGTTTCCTGTCAGCAATCAATTTCTCCTCCACAAACTGTTTTCTTAAACCCCTCGCCCTGCCCCCTCGACCCTCACCTCCAACAACACGTGCAAGGAGCTCATGTCACCAAGATTCCTCCAGTACAAGGCAGTGTGAGTGGGGGATAGTTCCATAATACAAATTGATTGATCCCTCCAGTACAATGCAGTGTGAGTGGGGATGGTTCCATAATACAAATTGATTGATTCCTCCAGTACAATGCAGTGTGAGTGGGGATAGTCCATAATACAAATTGATTGATCCCTCCAGTACAATGCAGTGTGAGTGGGGATAGTCCATAATACAAATTGATTGATCCCTCCAGTGCAATGCAGTGAGTGGGGGATAGTCCATAATATAAATTCATTGATTCCTCCAGTACAATGCAGTGTGAGTGGGGATCGTTCCATAATACAAATTGATTGATCCCTCCAGTACAATGCAGTGTGAGTGGGGATAGTCCATAATACAAATTGATTGATCCCTCCAGTACAATGCAGTGTGAGTGGGGATAGTCCATAATACAAATTGATTGATCCCTCCAGTGCAATGCAGTGAGTGGGGGATAGTCCATAATATAAATTGATTGATCCCTCCAGTACAATGCAGTGTGAGTGGGGATCGTTCCATAATACAAATTGATTGATCCCTCCTGTACAATGCAGTGTGAGTGGGGATAGTCCATAATACAAATTGATTGATCCCTCCAGTGCAATGCAGTGAGTGGGGGATAGTCCATAATACAAATTGATTGATTCCTCCAGTACAATGCAGTGTGAGTGGGGGATAGTCCATAATACAAATTGATTGATCCCTCCAGTACAATGCAGTGTGAGTGGGGGATAGTCCATAATACAAATTGATTGATCCCTCCAGTGCAATGCAGTGAGTGGGGGATAGTCCATAATATAAATTCATTGATTCCTCCAGTACAATGCAGTGTGAGTGGGGATCGTTCCATAATACAAATTGATTGATCCCTCCAGTACAATGCAGTGTGAGTGGGGATAGTCCATAATACAAATTGATTGATCCCTCCAGTACAATGCAGTGTGAGTGGGGATAGTCCATAATACAAATTGATTGATCCCTCCAGTGCAATGCAGTGAGTGGGGGATAGTCCATAATATAAATTGATTGATCCCTCCAGTACAATGCAGTGTGAGTGGGGATCGTTCCATAATACAAATTGATTGATCCCTCCTGTACAATGCAGTGTGAGTGGGGATAGTCCATAATACAAATTGATTGATCCCTCCAGTGCAATGCAGTGAGTGGGGGATAGTCCATAATACAAATTGATTGATTCCTCCAGTACAATGCAGTGTGAGTGGGGGATAGTCCATAATACAAATTGATTGATCCCTCCAGTACAATGCAGTGTGAGTGGGGGATAGTCCATAATACAAATTGATTGATCCCTCCAGTACAATGCAGTGTGAGTGGGGGATAGTCCATAATACAAATTGATTGATCCCTCCAGTACAATGCAGTGTGAGTGGGGATAGTTCCATAATACAAATTGATTGATCCCTCCTGTACAATGCAGTGTGAGTGGGGGATAGTCCATAATAAAAATTGATTGATTCCTCCAGTACAATGCAGTGTGAGTGGGGGATAGTCCATAATACAAATTGATTGATTCCTCCAGTACAATGCAGTGTGAGTGGGGGATAGTTCCATAACACAAATTGATTGATTCCTCCAGTACAATGCAGTGTGAGTGGGGGATAGTCCATAATACAAATTGATTGATTCCTCCAGTACAATGCAGTGTGAGTGGTGATAGTCCATAACACAAATTGATTGATTCCTCCAGTACAATGCAGTGTGAGTGGGGATAGTCCATAATACAAATTGATTGATCCCTCCAGTACAATGCAGTGTGAGTGGGGATAGTTCCATAATACAAATTGATTGATCCCTCCAGTACAATGCAGTGTGAGTGGGGATAGTCCATAATACAAATTGATTGATTCCTCCAGTACAATGCAGTGTGAGTGGTGATAGTCCATAACACAAATTGATTGATTCCTCCAGTACAATGCAGTGTGAGTGGGGATAGTCCATAACACAAATTGATTGATTCCTCCAGTACAATGCAGTGTGAGTGGGGATAGTCCATAATACAAATTGATTGATCCCTCCAGTACAATGCAGTGTGAGTGGGGATAGTTCCATAATACAAATTGATTGATTCCTCCAGTACAAGGCAGTGTGAGTGGGGATAGTCCATAATACAAATTGATTGATTCCTCCAGTACAATGCAGTGTGAGTGGGGATAGTTCCATAATACAAATTGATTGATCCCTCCAGTGCAATGCAGTGTGAGTGGGGATAGTTCCATAACACAAATTGATTGATTCCTCCAGTACAATGCAGTGTGAGTGGGGGATAGTCCATAATATAAATTGATTGATTCCTCCAGTACAATGCAGTGTGAGTGGGGATAGTCCATAATACAAATTGATTGATCCCTCCAGTACAATGCAGTGTGAGTGGGGATAGTTCCATAATACAAATTGATTGATCCCTCCAGTACAATGCAGTGTGAGTGGGGGATAGTTCCATAATACAAATTGATTGATTCCTCCAGTACAATGCAGTGTGAGTGGGGATAGTCCATAATACAAATTGATTGATCCCTCCAGTGCAATGCAGTGTGAGTGGGGATAGTTCCATAATACAAATTGATTGATCCCTCCAGTACAATGCAGTGTGAGTGGGGATAGTTCCATAATACAAATTGATTGATCCCTCCAGTACAATGCAGTGTGAGTGGGGATAGTTCCATAATACAAATTGATTGATTCCTCCAGTACAATGCAGTGTGAGTGGGGATAGTCCATAATACAAATTGATTGATTCCTCCAGTACAATGCAGTGAGTGGGGGATAGTCCATAATATAAATTCATTGATTCCTCCAGTACAATACAGTGTGAGTGGGGGATAGTCCATAATATAAATTGATTGATCCCTCCAGTACAATGCAGTGTGAGTGGGGGATAGTCCATAATACAAATTGATTGATCCCTCCAGTACAATGCAGTGTGAGTGGGGGATAGTCCATAATACAAATTGATTGATTCCTCCAGTGCAATGCAGTGTGAGTGGGGGATAGTCCATAATACAAATTGATTGATTCCTCCAGTACAATGCAGTGTGAGTGGGGATAGTTCCATAATATAAATTGATTGATTCCTCCAGTACAATGCAGTGTGAGTGGGGGATAGTTCCATAATATAAATTGATTGATCCCTCCTGTACAATGCAGTGTGAGTGGGGATAGTTCCATAATATAAATTGATTGATCCCTCCAGTGCAATGCAGTGTGAGTGGGGGATAGTTCCAGAATACAAATTGATTGATTCCTCCAGTACAATGCAGTGTGAGTGGGGATAGTTCCATAATATAAATTGATTGATCCCTCCAGTGCAATGCAGTGTGAGTGGGGGATAGTTCCAGAATACAAATTGATTGATCCCTCCAGTGCAATGCAGTGTGAGTGGGGGATAGTTCCAGAATACAAATTGATTGATTCCTCCAGTACAATGCAGTGTGAGTGGGGATAGTTCCATAATACAAATTGATTGATTCCTCCAGTGCAATGCAGTGTGAGTGGGGGATAGTCCATAATACAAATTGATTGATTCCTCCAGTGCAATGCAGTGTGAGTGGGGATAGTCCATAATATAAATTCATTGATTCCTCCAGTGCAATGCAGTGAGTGGGGGATAGTCCATAATATAAATTGATTGATCCCTCCAGTGCAATGCAGTGTGAGTGGGGGATAGTTCCATAACACAAATTGATTGATCCCTCCAGTACAATGCAGTGTGAGTGGGGATAGTCCATAATACAAATTGATTGATTCCTCCAGTACAATGCAGTGTGAGTGGGGGATAGTTCCATAATATAAATTGATTGATTCCTCCAGTACAATGCAGTGTGAGTGGGGATAGTCCATAATACAAATTGATTGATCCCTCCAGTACAATGCAGTGTGAGTGGGGGATAGTTCCATAATATAAATTGATTGATTCCTCCAGTACAATGCAGTGTGAGTGGGGATAGTTCCATAATACAAATTGATTGATCCCTCCAGGACAATGCAGTGTGAGTGGGGGATAGTCCATAATACAAATTGATTGATCCCTCCAGTACAATGCAGTGTGAGTGGGGGATAGTCCATAATACAAATTGATTGATCCCTCCAGTACAATGCAGTGTGAGTGGGGGATAGTCCATAATACAAATTGATTGATCCCTCCAGTACAATGCAGTGTGAGTGGGGATAGTTCCATAATACAAATTGATTGATCCCTCCAGTACAATGCAGTGTGAGTGGGGATAGTCCATAATACAAATTGATTGATCCCTCCAGTACAATGCAGTGTGAGTGGGGGATAGTTCCATAATACAAATTGATTGATCCCTCCAGTACAATGCAGTGTGAGTGGGGATAGTTCCATAATACAAATTGATTGATCCCTCCAGTACAATGCAGTGTGAGTGGGGATAGTCCATAATACAAATTGATTGATCCCTCCAGTACAATGCAGTGTGAGTGGGGGATAGTTCCAGAATACAAATTGATTGATCCCTCCAGTGCAATGCAGTGTGAGTGGGGATAGTTCCATAATACAAATTGATTGATTCCTCCAGTACAATGCAGTGTGAATGGGGATAGTCCATAATACAAATTGATTGATTCCTCCAGTACAATGCAGTGTGAGTGGGGGATAGTTCCAGAATACAAATTGATTGATTCCTCCAGTGCAATGCAGTGTGAGTGGGGATAGTTCCAGAATACAAATTGATTGATCCCTCCTGTACAATGCAGTGTGAGTGGGGGATAGTTCCATAATATAAATTGATTGATTCCTCCAGTACAATGCAGTGTGAGTGGGGATAGTTCCAGAATACAAATTGATTGATTCCTCCAGTGCAATGCAGTGTGAGTGGGGGATAGTTCCATAATATAAATTGATTGATCCCTCCAGTACAATGCAGTGTGAGTGGGGGATAGTCCATAATACAAATTGATTGATCCCTCCAGTACAATGCAGTGTGAGTGGGGGATAGTCCATAATACAAATTGATTGATTCCTCCAGTGCAATGCAGTGTGAGTGGGGATAGTTCCATAATACAAATTGATTGATCCCTCCAGTACAATGCAGTGTGAGTGGGGATGGTTCCATAATACAAATTGATTGATCCCTCCAGTACAATGCAGTGTGAGTGGGGATAGTTCCATAATACAAATTGATTGATCCCTCCAGTGCAATGCAGTGTGAGTGGGGATAGTTCCATAATATAAATTGATTGATTCCTCCAGTACAATGCAGTGTGAGTGGGGGATAGTCCATAATACAAATTGATTGATTCCTCCAGTACAATGCAGTGAGTGGGGGATAGTCCATAATACAAATTGATTGATCCCTCCAGTGCAATGCAGTGTGAGTGGGGATAGTTCCATAATACAAATTGATTGATCCCTCCAGTACAATGCAGTGTGAGTGGGGATAGTTCCATAATACAAATTGATTGATCCCTCCAGTGCAATGCAGTGTGAGTGGGGATAGTTCCATAATATAAATTGATTGATCCCTCCAGTGCAATGCAGTGTGAGTGGGGATAGTTCCATAATACAAATTGATTGATCCCTCTAGTACAATGCAGTGTGAGTGGGGGATAGTCCATAATACAAATTGATTGCTCCCTCCAGTACAATGCAGTCATGATGTGGAGATGCCGGTGATGGACTGGGGTGGACAAATGTAAGGAATCTTACAACACCAGGTTATAGTCCAACAAATTTATTTTAAAATCACAAGCTTTCGGAGATTATTCATTTGACGAAGGAGATAATCTCCGAAAGCTTGTGATTTTAAAATAAATTTGTTGGACTATAACCTGGTGTTGTAAGATTCCTTACAATGCAGTGTGAGTGGGGATAGTTCCATAATACAAATTGATTGCTCCCTCCAGTACAATGCAGTGTGAGTGGGGATAGTTCCATAATATAAATTGATTGATCCCTCCAGTACAATGCAGTGTGAGTGGGGATAGTTCCATAATATAAATTGATTGATCCCTCCAGTACAATGCAGTGTGAGTGGGGATAGTTCCATAATATAAATTGATTGATCCCTCCAGTACAATGCAGTGTGAGTGGGGATGGTTCCATAATATAAATTGATTGATTCCTCCAGTGCAATGCAGTGTGAGTGGGGGATAGTTCCATAATACAAATTGATTGATTCCTCCAGTACAATGCAGTGTGAGTGGGGGATAGTCCATAATACAAATTGATTGATCCCTCCAGTACAATGCAGTGTGAGTGGGGGATAGTTCCATAATACAAATTGATTGATCCCTCCAGTACAATGCAGTGTGAGTGGGGGATAGTCCATAATACAAATTGATTGATTCCTCCAGTACAATGCAGTGTGAGTGGGGGATGCTCCATAATACAAATTGATTGATCCCTCCAGTACAATGCAGTGTGAGTGGGGGATAGTTCCATAATACAAATTGATTGATCCCTCCAGTACAATGCAGTGTGAGTGGGGGATGGTCCATAATACAAATTGATTGATTCCTCCAGTACAATGCAGTGTGAGTGGGGGATGGTCCATAATACAAATTGATTGATCCCTCCAGTACAATGCAGTGTGAGTGGGGGATAGCCCATAATACAAATTGATTGATCCCTCCAGTACAATGCAGTGTGAGTGGGGGATAGTCCATAATACAAATTGATTGATCCCTCCAGTACAATGCAGTGTGAGTGGGGATAGTTCCATAATACAAATTGATTGATCCCTCCAGTACAATGCAGTGTGAGTGGGGATAGTCCATAATACAAATTGATTGATCCCTCCAGTACAATGCAGTGTGAGTGGGGGATAGTTCCATAATACAAATTGATTGATCCCTCCAGTACAATGCAGTGTGAGTGGGGGATGGTCCATAATACAAATTGATTGATTCCTCCAGTACAATGCAGTGTGAGTGGGGGATGGTCCATAATACAAATTGATTGATCCCTCCAGTACAATGCAGTGTGAGTGGGGGATAGTCCATAATACAAATTGATTGATCCCTCCAGTACAATGCAGTGTGAGTGGGGGATAGTCCATAATATAAATTGATTGATCCCTCCAGTACAATGCAGTGTGAGTGGGGATAGTTCCATAATACAAATTGATTGATCCCTCCAGTGCAATGCAGTGTGAGTGGGGATAGTTCCATAATACAAATTGATTGATCCCTCCAGTGCAATGCAGTGTGAGTGGGGATAGTTCCATAATACAAATTGATTGATCCCTCCAGTACAATGCAGTGTGAGTGGGGATAGTTCCATAATACAAATTGATTGATCCCTCCAGTGCAATGCAGTGTGAGTGGGGGATAGTCCATAATACAAATTGATTGATCCCTCCAGTACAATGCAGTGTGAGTGGGGATAGTTCCATAATACAAATTGATTGATCCCTCCAGTACAATGCAGTGTGAGTGGGGATAGTTCCATAATATAAATTGATTGATCCCTCCAGTACAATGCAGTGTGAGTGGGGGATAGTTCCAGAATACAAATTGATTGATCCCTCCAGTGCAATGCAGTGTGAGTGGGGATAGTTCCATAATACAAATTGATTGATCCCTCCAGTACAATGCAGTGTGAGTGGGGGATAGTTCCATAATATAAATTGATTGATCCCTCCTGTACAATGCAGTGTGAGTGGGGATAGTTCCATAATATAAATTGATTGATCCCTCCAGTACAATGCAGTGTGAGTGGGGGATAGTTCCAGAATACAAATTGATTGATCCCTCCAGTGCAATGCAGTGTGAGTGGGGATAGTTCCATAATACAAATTGATTGATTCCTCCAGTACAATGCAGTGTGAATGGGGATAGTTCCAGAATACAAATTGATTGATTCCTCCAGTGCAATGCAGTGTGAGTGGGGATAGTTCCAGAATACAAATTGATTGATCCCTCCTGTACAATGCAGTGTGAGTGGGGGATAGTTCCATAATATAAATTGATTGATTCCTCCAGTACAATGCAGTGTGAGTGGGGATAGTTCCAGAATACAAATTGATTGATTCCTCCAGTGCAATGCAGTGTGAGTGGGGGATAGTTCCATAATATAAATTGATTGATCCCTCCAGTACAATGCAGTGTGAGTGGGGGATAGTCCATAATACAAATTGATTGATTCCTCCAGTGCAATGCAGTGTGAGTGGGGATAGTTCCATAATACAAATTGATTGATCCCTCCAGTGCAATGCAGTGTGAGTGGGGATAGTTCCATAATATAAATTGATTGATCCCTCCAGTACAATGCAGTGTGAGTGGGGGATAGTCCATAATACAAATTGATTGATTCCTCCAGTGCAATGCAGTGTGAGTGGGGATAGTTCCATAATACAAATTGATTGATCCCTCCAGTACAATGCAGTGTGAGTGGGGATAGTTCCATAATACAAATTGATTGATCCCTCCAGTGCAATGCAGTGTGAGTGGGGATAGTTCCATAATATAAATTGATTGATCCCTCCAGTGCAATGCAGTGTGAGTGGGGATAGTTCCATAATACAAATTGATTGATCCCTCTAGTACAATGCAGTGTGAGTGGGGGATAGTCCATAATACAAATTGATTGCTCCCTCCAGTACAATGCAGTCATGATGTGGAGATGCCGGTGATGGACTGGGGTGGACAAATGTAAGGAATCTTACAACACCAGGTTATAGTCCAACAAATTTATTTTAAAATCACAAGCTTTCGGAGATTATTCATTTGACGAAGGAGATAATCTCCGAAAGCTTGTGATTTTAAAATAAATTTGTTGGACTATAACCTGGTGTTGTAAGATTCCTTACAATGCAGTGTGAGTGGGGATAGTTCCATAATACAAATTGATTGCTCCCTCCAGTACAATGCAGTGTGAGTGGGGATAGTTCCATAATATAAATTGATTGATCCCTCCAGTACAATGCAGTGTGAGTGGGGATGGTTCCATAATATAAATTGATTGATTCCTCCAGTGCAATGCAGTGTGAGTGGGGGATAGTTCCATAATACAAATTGATTGATTCCTCCAGTACAATGCAGTGTGAGTGGGGATAGTTCCATAATACAAATTGATTGATTCCTCCAGTACAATGCAGTGTGAGTGGGGGATAGTCCATAATACAAATTGATTGATTCCTCCAGTACAATGCAGTGTGAGTGGGGGATGGTCCATAATACAAATTGATTGATTCCTCCAGTACAATGCAGTGTGAGTGGGGGATAGTCCATAATACAAATTGATTGATCCCTCCAGTACAATGCAGTGTGAGTGGGGGATAGTTCCATAATACAAATTGATTGATCCCTCCAGTACAATGCAGTGTGAGTGGGGGATAGTCCATAATACAAATTGATTGATCCCTCCAGTACAATGCAGTGTGAGTGGGGGATAGTTCCATAATACAAATTGATTGATCCCTCCAGTACAATGCAGTGTGAGTGGGGATAGTCCATAATACAAATTGATTGATCCCTCCAGTACAATGCAGTGTGAGTGGGGGATAGTTCCATAATACAAATTGATTGATCCCTCCAGTACAATGCAGTGTGAGTGGGGGATGGTCCATAATACAAATTGATTGATTCCTCCAGTACAATGCAGTGTGAGTGGGGGATGGTCCATAATACAAATTGATTGATCCCTCCAGTACAATGCAGTGTGAGTGGGGGATAGTCCATAATACAAATTGATTGATCCCTCCAGTACAATGCAGTGTGAGTGGGGGATAGTCCATAATATAAATTGATTGATCCCTCCAGTACAATGCAGTGTGAGTGGGGATAGTTCCATAATACAAATTGATTGATCCCTCCAGTGCAATGCAGTGTGAGTGGGGATAGTTCCATAATACAAATTGATTGATCCCTCCAGTGCAATGCAGTGTGAGTGGGGATAGTTCCATAATACAAATTGATTGATCCCTCCAGTACAATGCAGTGTGAGTGGGGATAGTTCCATAATACAAATTGATTGATCCCTCCAGTGCAATGCAGTGTGAGTGGGGATAGTTCCATAATACAAATTGATTGATCCCTCCAGTGCAATGCAGTGTGAGTGGGGATAGTTCCATAATACAAATTGATTGATCCCTCCAGTACAATGCAGTGTGAGTGGGGGATAGTCCATAATACAAATTGATTGATCCCTCCAGTACAATGCAGTGTGAGTGGGGGATAGTCCATAATATAAATTGATTGATCCCTCCAGTACAATGCAGTGTGAGTGGGGATAGTTCCATAATACAAATTGATTGATCCCTCCAGTGCAATGCAGTGTGAGTGGGGGATAGTTCCATAATACAAATTGATTGATCCCTCCAGTGCAATGCAGTGTGAGTGGGGATAGTCCATAATACAAATTGATTGATTCCTCCAGTACAATGCAGTGTGAGTGGGGGATAGTCCATAATACAAATTGATTGATTCCTCCAGTACAATGCAGTGTGAGTGGGGGATAGTTCCATAATACAAATTGATTGATCCCTCCAGTACAATGCAGTGTGAGTGGGGGATAGTTCCATAATACAAATTGATTGATCCCTCCAGTGCAATGCAGTGTGAGTGGGGATAGTTCCATAATACAAATTGATTGATCCCTCCAGTGCAATGCAGTGTGAGTGGGGGATAGTTCCATAATACAAATTGATTGATCCCTCCAGTGCAATGCAGTGTGAGTGGGGATAGTTCCATAATACAAATTGATTGATCCCTCCAGTGCAATGCAGTGTGAGTGGGGATAGTTCCATAATACAAATTGATTGATCCCTCCAGTGCAATGCAGTGTGAGTGGGGATAGTTCCATAATACAAATTGATTGATCCCTCCAGTGCAATGCAGTGTGAGTGGGGATAGTTCCATAATACAAATTGATTGATCCCTCCAGTACAATGCAGTGTGAGTGGGGATAGTTCCATAATACAAATTGATTGATCCCTCCAGTACAATGCAGTGTGAGTGGGGATAGTTCCATAATACAAATTGATTGATCCCTCCAGTGCAATGCAGTGTGAGTGGGGATAGTTCCATAATACAAATTGATTGATTCCTCCAGTGCAATGCAGTGTGAGTGGGGATAGTTCCATAATACAAATTGATTGATTCCTCCAGTGCAATGCAGTGTGAGTGGGGATAGTTCCATAATACAAATTGATTGATCCCTCCAGTGCAATGCAGTGTGAGTGGGGATAGTTCCATAATACAAATTGATTGATCCCTCCAGTGCAATGCAGTGTGAGTGGGGATAGTTCCATAATACAAATTGATTGATCCCTCCAGTACAATGCAGTGTGAGTGGGGATAGTTCCATAATACAAATTGATTGATCCCTCCAGTACAATGCTGGAGTCTCCGGGTTTGATTGACGGGCGAGTCACCCAATCAAGTCCGCTCTGGCCCGGGACGCGAGACGTCACAATCGCGGCCCGGGGAGGGCGGGACTTTCGCCGCGCGGCGCACGTCGGGAAAAGGGCCAGCGACGAGACGAACCGCGCAGGCGCGCCGGGTTTTTTTCTTTAATTTCCCGCGCCCCCTCTCCGAGAAAAAAAAAATTAATTGGATGAAGTGAAAACATTGAATCGATTCAAAAACACCGGGAATTGATGATTTCCAACCCCCCCCACCCCCTCTCTCTCTCTCTCTCTCACCCGAGCCGTCGTTGTTTTCCGCCCCTCCCCCCCTCGCACTGTCGTGCGTCGATCGACGGTCTCTGTGATTGACGTGAGCCGCCGGCCAATCAGGAGAGCGGGAACGGGCTGGGAGGACCGAGCTGGGCGTCGGTCCTCCAACCAATCAGGGCGCGGGGAGGGGGGCGGGACCTGCCCTGGTGACGTAGTGAGGATGGAGGCCACTCTCTCTCTCTTCATTGTCTGAAGTAGCTGTTAAAGGGGAGGGGTGGCTGTGAGTGCTGAGTTAGGGGAGAAAAAAAACAAATTATTGCAGTACCTTTAATTAAATGCATGCAGCTGCATTTTCTTTTGTTGCATTTGGTGATTTTAAAAGAAAGAAAACTGGACCTTTCTGATGTGATTTTATGCAGAACAAAGAGCCCCTGGCTGGTGTGAGTGGGGCAAACATTTTAACATTGATGGGCAGCCAGCTTAAAGGGACAAAGAGCCATCTCTTCCTCTTCTCTCTTGTGAGTATTTTTGGGGGGTAGTTAAAGGGACCCCTTTTCCTTCTTTCTTTCTTGATTGTTAATTAAAGGGGCACTGTAGTGCCTCGTTGCCTCAGGAATTTAAAGGGACAGTGTCTCTCTCTCTCTTATTCCGCCTCACGTAGAATTTACAGCGCAGAGAAAAAAAAGGCCATTTGGTCCAACCTGGTCTGTGCCGGTGTTTATGCTCCACGCGAGCCTCCTCCCTCCCTCCCCTCTTCGCCTCCTCCCTCCCTCCCCTCTTCGCCTCCTCCCTCCCTCCCCTCTTCGCCTCCTCCCTCCCTCCCCTCTTCGCCTCCTCCCTCCCTCCCCTCTTCGCCTCCTCCCTCCCTCCCCTCTTCGCCTCCTCCCTCCCTCCCCTCTTCGCCTCCTCCCTCCCTCCCCTCTTCGCCTCCTCCCTCCCTCCCCTCTTCGCCTCCTCCCTCCCTCCCCTCTTCGCCTCCTCCCTCCCTCCCCTCTTCGCCGTCTCACCCCGTCTTCTTCTTCACCTGACCCCATGTTTTGTCGTTAAAGGGACAGCCTCCTTTTTAGCAATAGATTTCTCCTCCTGCGCTCCGAGAACGGCTGTGAATCTGACCCATTTTTAGGAGACTTTAGCCTCTCTCAAACTGTCTCGTGGTTGTCTGCGGATGGAGTTTGACTCCATCTGTTTCACTCTTAAACGTTTATCGGTTCTTGCAGCGAGTTGTGAAGGTTTTGTCTGGAAACTGCAGGAGATTTGCCGTCTTCTAGAATGTCTGCTCCCCTCCCATATCTTTTGTTTTTCATCCCCGGTAGGTGCTGAGTGAGCTGGGCTCAGCTGGGGCAGGATTTGAGGTGTTTGCAGTTGGGCTAGAGAGAGGGGGGGGAAAATCAGCCGGGGCTTCAGCACCTGCCTGTGATCCAGTGTGTCGCTACTGGGTAACAATGGGACCTGGGCGCCAATTTAATGCCTCCCCATTAGATCAGCCATGATCTTATCAAATGGCTGAGCAGGCACGAGGGGCTGAATGGCCTACTCCTGTTCCTATGTTCCCAGATGTAGCCTGCGGCCATTTGGGTGAATTACCGGAGTGAAACAGTACAATCAAACGAGGGATGCCTTCAGGAGAGAGGAGAGGAAAAACTTGGCAGAGGACAACTGTGAGAATTCATGGAGGAAGGAGAGGAGCTTTAGAAGAAAATAAATTCAGGGACTTAAATTATGTGGAGAGACTGGAGAAGCTGGGGTTGTTCTCCTTAGAGCAGAGAAGGTTGAGGGGAGATTTGATCGAGGTGTTCAAAATCATGAAGGGTCCAGACAGAGTAGATAGAGAGAAACTGTTCCCGTTGGCGGAAGGGTCAAGGACCAGAGGACACGGATTTAAGGTGATTGGCAAAAGAACCAAAGGTGACCTGAGGAAAAACTTTTTTACCCAGCGAGTGGTTCTGATCTGGAATGCACTGCCCGAGGGGGTGGTGGAGGCAGATTCAATCATGGCCTTCAAAAGGGAACTAGATAAGCACTTGAAGGGAAAAGATTTGCAGGGCTACGGGGGCGGTGGGGGGGTAGTGGGACCAGCTGGATTGCTCGTGCATGGAGCCGGCACGGACTCGATGGGCCAAATGGCCTCTTTTCATGCTGTACCCTTTCCATGATTCTAGCGTAGAAGTGTAATTGTCTGTTCTTTGAATTTATATCCTGCAAGTACAGTTATGAGTTTTAAATTAGAAATGGGGCATTCACAGACAATATGCCCCATTATTTCTTCCCCAGCTTCCCTCGGGTGTAAACCGTCCCTTGAATTTGTCCACCTTCAGTTGGAGGAACCTCTTCAGTCCCATTTCTCTTCGCCCATCACCTCCTGTGCTCGTCGCTCCACGTTGGCTCCCTGTCCACCAACACCTTGAAATTAAAATTCTCACCCCCGTATTCAAATCCCTCCATGGCCCTCGCCCCCCCACCTCTCCCTATCTCTGTAACCTCCTCCAGCCCCTACAACCCTCCGAGATCTCTGCGCTCCTCCAATTCTGGCCTCTTGCGCATCCCCCTGATTTCAATCGCTCCACCATTGGCGGCCGTGCCTTCAGCTGCCCGGGCCCTAAGCTCTGGAATTCCCTCCCTAAACCTCTCCGCCTCTCTCTCTCCTCCTTTAAGACGCTCCTTAAAACCGACCTCTTTGACCAAGCTTTTGGTCACCGGTCCTAATATCTCCTTACATGGCTCGGTGTCAAATTATGTTTGATAATCGCTCCTGTGAAGCGCCTTGAGACGTTATAACAGTTCTCCAACCACGTCTGCTGGTTCTACAATCCCGATCCTGGGTGGAAACTGAAGCCGAGTGTTTATTTAGTATCTTTTATCGTTCCCTCACTCTCCACTACAGACTTCACCCCCCTGTTAGCCCAACTGACTGTTCTCTTCATAGTAGGTACAGGACAGAAGGAGGCCATTCGGCCCTTCGTGCCTGTGCCGGCTCTTTGAAAGATCTATCCAATTAGTCCCACGCCCCCTGCTCTTTCCCCATAGCCCTGCAAATATTTTCCCTTCCAGTATTTTTGAAAGTTATTATTGAATCTGCTCCCACCACCCTTTCAGGCAGTGCATTCCAGATCATCACAACTCACCGTGTGAAAAATTGTTTCCTCATCTCCCCCTCTGGCTCTTTTGCCGATGATCTTAAATCCGTGTCCTTTGGTTACCGACCCTCCTGCCCCCTGGAAACAGTCTCTCCTTATTGACTCTCTCAAAACCCGTCGTGATTTTGAACACCTCGATCGAATCTCCCCTTAACCTTCTCTGCTTTAAGGAGAACAATCCCAGCTTCTCCAGTCTCTCCACATCACTGAAGTCCCTCATCCCTGGGACCATTCGAGTAAATCTCCTCCGCACCCTCTCCAAGGCCGTCACATCCTTCCTAAAGTGCGGGGCCCAGAACTGGACACAATACTCCAACTGAGGCCTAACCAGTGTTTTATAAAGGGTTTAGCATCACTTCCTTGCTTTTGTACTCTGTGCCTCTATTAATAAAGCCCAGGATCCCAGATGCTTTTTCAACAGCCTTCTCAACTTATCCTGCCACTTTCTAAGATTTGTGTACACACACCCCCAGGTCTCTCTGTTCCTGCACCCCCTTTAAAATTGGACCATTTAGTTTATATTGCCTCTCCTTGTTCTTCCTACCAATATGTAGGACCAACCAATGCACCTACAGAAAGGCACCTTATTCTCATATTTGTTTTCCCAAACTTGCTTTACAGGGTGCCGGGAGGCCCAGGATTGGCAGATGGGAAGCTCAAGCCAAACGTCTGGTCAGGACCTGCCGGAGTCCTTCGATCTGCCGGGGCCCGAGTACCTGGAAGGCGAGGGTGAGGCCGAGAAACTCTACATCTGCTCGGCCTGCGGATTCTCCTTCAGCCAGTCGTCCGACCAGGCGCGGCACAAGTGCGGCCAGGGCGGGGAGCGGCCGTTCCACTTTGTCTACCCGCCGGAGGTGGGAGGCGACCGGCAGGGCCCGGCCAAGCTGTACACGTGCTCGGCTTGCGGGAGGGCCTTCGGCCGCTCGTCCAACCTGGCCAGGCACAGGCGGAGCCACACTGGGGCTCAGCCTTACAAGTGCGGGGACTGCGACAAGAGGTTCAATTACCCGTCCGAGCTAGAGACCCACCAGCGGGTCCACACCGGGGAGAGGCCCTTCACCTGCAACGTGTGCGGGAAGGGGTTCACCCAGTCCTCCAACCTGCTGACGCACCAGCGGGTCCACACCGGGGAGAGGCCCTTCACCTGCTCCCTGTGCGGGAAGGGCTTCACCTGCTCCTCCAAGCTGCTGACCCACCACCGGGTCCACACCGACGAGAGGCCCTTCAGCTGCCCCGACTGCCACAAAAGCTTCAAGAGCTCCAAGGAGCTGATGATGCACCAGCGCATTCACACCGGGGAGAGGCCCTTCCGCTGCGCCCACTGCGACAAGCGTTTCACCCGCTCCTCCGACATGCTGACCCACCAGAGGGTCCACACCGACCAGCGGCCTTTCGGCTGCCCCGACTGCCCCAAGAGCTTCAAGAGCTCCAAGGAACTGATGCAGCACGAGCGCATTCACACTGACGAGCGGCCTTTCCGCTGCTCCCGCTGCGGGAAGCGTTTCATGTACTCCTCCAACCTGCTCAGGCACCAGCGGATTCACGCCGAGAGGGGGGGCTCGCCCGCTCCGTGTGTGGGAATCGATTCGCTCGTTCATCCCACCTACTGAGACGTTGGTGGATTCATACTGGGGGAGAGAGAGAAGGGACCGTTCACCCGCTCCTTGTGTGGGAATTAATTCACTCGCTCGTCCCACCTACTGACACACCAGCGCGTTCACACCGGGGGGAGAGAGGGAGAGAGAGGGGACCGCTCACCTGCTCCGGGTGTGGGAATTAATTCACTCGCTCGTCCCACCTACTGACACACATTTGACTGAAGTGGTTCAGTTCGGCTGTTAATCACATCCAGGATGGAACGATTGTTAACTCTGGCTGTCGGGGATTTTGACACTGATGTTAATAGGAATCGTATAATCGTGAACACTTTAGGAAGGATGTCAAGGCTGCGGAGAGGGTGCCGAGGAGATTTACTAGAATGGTACCAGGCATTTTACCAAAACTATCAAATCCTAGCCGAGGCTTTTGCCTTCAAGTAACATATTTAGTGAAATAAAAACTCGATATCAATTAACTGTAAACTAAGTAGTACTATTTTAAAGGGAGTGCAGGAACAGAGAGACCTGGGGGGGGTGTGTACACAAATCTTTGAAGGTGGCAGGACAGGTTAAGACGGCTGTTAAAAAAGCATCTGGGCCTGATTAGTAGAGGCATCTGGGATCCTGGGCTTTATTAGTAGAGGGATAGATTAAAAGCAAGGGAGTTAATGCTAAACTTTTATAAAACACTGGTTAGGCCCCAGCTGGAGTATTTCGGCCAATTCTGGGCACCGCACTTTAGGAAGGATGTCAAGGCCTTGGAGAGGGTGCGGAGGAGATTTACTAGAATGGTCCCAGGGATGAGGGACTTCAGTGATGTGGAGAGACTGGAGAAGCTGGGATTGTTCTCCTTAGAGCAGAGAAGGTTAAGGGGAGATTTGATCGAGGTGTTCAAAATCAGGAAGGGTTTTGAGAGAGTAAATAAGGAGAAACTGTTTCCAGGGGGCAGGAGGGTCGGTGACCAGAGGACACGGATTTAAGGTGATCGGGGAAAGAGCCAGAGGGGGAGATGAGGAAACATTTTTTTTACGCAGCGAGTTGTGATGATCTGGAATTCGCTGCCTGAAAGGGCGGTGGAAGCAGATTCAATAATAACTTTCAAAAGGGAATTGGATAAATACTTGAAGGGAAAAAATTTTACAGGGCTACAGGGGGAGAGAGTGGGACTAATTTCACAGCTCTTTCAAAGAGCCGGCACTGACACAATGGGCCGAATGGCCTCCTCCTGTGCTGTAAGATTCTGTGATTGTATAAAGTACAGGAGGCGGCCATTTGGCCCCACCGCTATCTGCTCTCTCCAAGGTCTCCATTTAGTCCCGTTCCTTTGCTTTCACCCCCAGACTTTCAAGTTGTCCTTATTGAAATATTTCTCCACTCTCCTTGTAAAAGCCCCTTGTGGATTCTGTTTCCCCCACTGCTTTCGGTCGGGCGTTCCCTGCCTAATCAACCCTCTCCATAAATAGAAATTCTTGCAGCTTCTCCCGTGGTATTTTTGGTGTCGACCTTAAATTGACGCTCTCTGGTAACGGACTCACTGACCTCTCCGAGTGATTGTTCCCCAATTTACTCCATCGCAATTACAGCACAGAAACAGGCCATTCGGCCCAACTGGTCTCAGCCGGTGTTTATGCTCCTCCCACTCCTCTTCATCCAACCCTCTCAGCGTAACAACAACTCCCCCCATTCATACAGCGCCTTTAACATAGTAAAACAACCCCGAGGCGCTTCACGGGAGTGATTATCAAACAAAATTTGACACCGAGCCACATGAGGAGATATCAGGACAGGCGACCAAAAGCTCGGTCAAAGATGCAGGTTTTAAGGAGCGTCTTAAAGGCGGAGAGAGAGAGGGAGAGGCGGAGAGGTTTAGGGAGGGAATTCCAGAGCTTAGGGCCCAGGCAGCTAAAGGCACGGCCGCCAATGGTGCAGCGATTAAAATTGGGGATGCGCAAGAGGCCAGAATTGGAGGAGCGCAGAGATCTCGGAGGGTTGTAGGGGCCGGAGGAGGTTACAGAGATAGGGAGGGGGGGGGCGAGGGCCATGGAGGGATTTGAAAACAAGGATGAGTATTTCAAAATCGAGGTGTTCCCGGACCGGGAGCCAGTGTAGGTCAGCGAGCACAGGGAGTGATGGGTGAATGGGACTTGGTGCGAGTTAGGATACGGGCAGCAGAGTTTTGGATGAACTCAAGTTTATGGTGGGTGCAAGGAGAGCTTTGGAATAGTCGATTCTAGAGGTAACCTTCTATTCCTTTGTCCCTCATGTGTTTATCTAGCCTCCCCTTAAATTCATCCATACTATACGCCTCAGCTACTCCTTGTGGGAGCGAGTTCCACATTCTCACCACTCTTTGGGTAAAGAAGTTTCTCCTAAATTCCCTATTGGATTTATTAGTGACGATCTTATATTTATAGCCCCCTGGTTCTGGTCTCCCCCTCAAGTGGAAACATCTTCTCTACGTCTACCCTAACGAAACCCCTTCATAATCTTAAAGACCTCGATCAGGTCACCCCTTTCTGGAGAAAAGAGCCCTCAGCCTGTACAGCCTTTCCTGATAGTTAAAACCTCTCAGTTCTGGCATCATCCTAGTAAATCTTTTTTGCACCTTCTCCAGTTTTTATAATACGGAGTCCAGAACTGTACACAGTGCTCCAAGTGTGGTCCAACCAAGGTTCTATACAAGTTTAACATAACTTCTCTGCTTTCCAACTCTCTTCCTCTCGAAATGAACCCCAGTGCTGTGTTTGCGTTTCATTGCGTCAGAAGCTCTCAGAATTTTGAACACCTCCGCCTGGTTTCCTCTTCACCTTCACTGATCTGATCTGATGAAGAGAGGCCCAGATTCTCTAGTCTCTCCTCAGAGTCTTATCTCTCTGTCCCTGGGATCACGTTGGCAAATCCCGCTTGTGGGATCTTGCTGTGCGCAAATTGGCTGTCGGGTTTCCCTACGTTGCAACGGTGACGACACTTCAAAGGTACTCGATTGGCTGCGAAGGCCTTTGGGACGTCCTGAATTCGTGAAAAGCACCGTACAAATACAAGTCTTTTATTTTATTTTGACATATCTTCCTAAAGTCAAGTGCCCAAAAAAACTGGACAGTTCTAACTGCAACCTAACTGACGAGTTGTGTAGATTTAGTATTGTCTCTGTTTTAGGGCTCTTTTCCTGTTTATAAAACTTAGGACTTTTTATATTTATATATCTATATATACACACAGCGTGTTATCCCACTTTTAGTGACTCGTGTATCTAGAAACCCCTACGTCTCTGCTCTTTCTAAACCCTTTCCATTTAGCGTCAGCCGTGCCTCGGTTGGTCGCACTCTCGCCTCTGAGTCAGCAGGTAGTGGGTTCGAGCCCCACTCCGGGAGACTTGAGCGCACAATCCAGGCTGACTCTCCCGTGTGCCCGGTACTGAGGGAGCGCCGCGCCGTCTGGCGCACGCGACGTTAAACCGAGGCCCCCGTCTGCCCCTCGCAGGCAGATGTAAAAGATCCCACGGCCGCTATTGGAAGAAGAGCAAGGGGAGGTTCTCCCCGGGGCCGATATTTATCCCTCAACCAACATCACCAAAAGAAATCCAGATGAACTGGTCATTTCTGTTTGTGGGATCTTGCTGTGCGCAAATCGGCTGCCGTGTTTCCTACATTACAGCAGTGACTACACTTCAAAAGTACTCGATTGAGTGTAAAGAACTTTGGGACGTCCTGAGGTTGTGAAAGGCGCTATATAAATGCAAGATTTTTTTTTCTTTTTTAGTATGTATTTCCTCTCTCGATTGTCATTTCTCAGCATTAAATGTCAACTGGCCAATCTATCCCATCTACTAACCTCTTTGTGTCCTCCCGAAGCAATAAATAGAGAGCTGCACAGATCGTACAGCACAGAAACGGGCCATTCGGCCCAACCGCCCTATCCCGCTGTTTATGCTCCACGCGAGCCTCCTCCCTCCCGACTTCATCTCGTCCTTCTGTTCCTTTCTCCCTCATGTTGTTTATCGAGCTTCCCCTTAAGTGCATCTCCACTATTCACCTCAACCACTCCTTGTGGCAGTGAGTTGCACCTTAACGAGATGTGTTTAGTTTGGGAGGTTTGATAACTTTCCCTCCTGTTTTAATTGCAAGACTCCAATCGAAAATGCTCGATATTTTAGCAGATTTTGATGTTGTGCCCGGACGTACCCCGGTTGAGGGGCCCAGATCATCTCTCAACCTAGGAACAGGAGGAGGCCATTCTGCCCCTCGAGCCTGTTCTTTTCCCCCCCCCCCCCACCCTTCCCCCCCCATTCAATCAGATCATGGCTGATCTGTACCTCAAGCCCCATTTAACCCGCCTTAGCTTCATAATCCCATTTGATACCCCCTTGACCCAACCGGGAAAAAGAAAGCAGCAAGTGTTAATATTCCCCTATTGTGTGAGGGGAGGGCAGAGTGTGCCTCCCGCGCATGCGCGGTTGGCCAGCAAGGGCGCCAAGTCCCGCCCCTTGGCTGCGCCGCGATTGGTTGGAGGACTCACCGGCCGGATCGGTCCTCCAGCGGCCGCCATTGGTCGGAGCTCACGTCAATCAGGCGGCGCCCGGATCACGTGGTTCCCCGGACAGCGCCAGCGGTGGGAGGGGGAACGAAGCGGCGGCTCCGGACCGGGACTCTCAAGGTCGGTAGTTTTTTTAATTTTAACTATAACCTTCTCATTTATCGTCCTCCGTTTTCCCAACCGCCCCGATCGAGCGGAGCGCGTTGCAAAAAAAAAAAAAGAGAAAATACCTCAGACTTTCCGTCCGGTGCTTCGGGCCTGTCAACGGTCACCGGCCTCGCTCTCCCAGAATGACTTGCGTGGTCGCCCCGGGCAACGGGTGCCGACGGCCGCGCAGGCGCAGCAAGGGGTAAAGGGGGTGGTGTTCGTCGCCGGGCCCGGCTGCCGGGAAGATTCATCATCATTAAACCCACCCTGGAATGCAATGGCCCGGGAAACGCTCGCTTCCCCTCCCCGCCGCGGGGCGACCCATGCACGCGGGTTCCGGCACTCAACGGGCTGCCATTCCAACAAGGACAACGCGCCTGTTAAGAAATAGGAGCAGGGCGAGGCCATTCGGCCCCTCTCGAGCCTGCTCCGCCGTTCAATCAGATCACGGCCGATCTTCGACCTCAACTCCACTTTCCCGCCCGATCCCCGTATCCCTCGATTCCCCCGAAAATCTATCGATCTCAGCCTTGGATATACTCAACGACTGAGCGTCCACAGCCCTCTGGGGTAGAGAATTCCAAAGATTCGCAACCCTCTGAGTGAAGAAATTCCTCCTCATCTCAGTCTTGGATGGCCGACCCCTTATCCTGAGACTATGCCCCCTAGTTCTAGACTCTCCAGCCAGGGGGAAACAGCCTCTCAGCATCTACCCTGTCAAACCCCCTCAGAATCAATGAGATCACCTCTCATTCTTCTAAACTCCAGAGAGTATCGGCCCATTCTACTCAATCTCTCCTCATAGGACAACCCTCTCATCCCAGGAATTAATCTAGTGAACCTTCGTTGCACCGCCTCTAAGGCAAATATATCCTTCCTTAGATAGGGAGACCAAAACTGTACACAGTACTCCAGGCGAGGTCTCACCAAAGCCCCGTACAATTGTAGTAAGACTTCCTCACTCTTGTACTCCAACCCCCTTGCAATAAAGGCCAACATGCCATTTGCCTTCATAATTGCTTGCAGTACCTACATGCTAACTTTTTGTGTTTCTTGTATGAGGACACCCAAATCTCTCTGAACACCAACATTTAATAGTTTCTCACCATTTAAAAAAATATTCTGTTTTTCTACAATGCGATAAAACGTCCCAAAGGCATTTCACAGGAGCGATTATCAAACAAAATTTGACCCCAGAGCCGCACTGGCTGGGGGACAGAAAGCAGAGAGTAGTGGTGAACGGCTGTTTCTTCAGACTGGTGTTCCCCAGGGGTCAGTTTTAACTCTCTTTCATATTTATTAACGACCTGGACTTGGGTATAATTTGCAGATGGCACGAAACTCGGAAATGTAGTAAACAATGTGGAGGATAGTGACAGACTTCAGGAGGACAGAGACAGACTGGTGAAATGGGCAGACACATGGCAAATGAAATTTAACACAGAAGTGTGAAGTGATTCATTTTGGTAGGAAGAATGAGGAGAGGCAATATAAACTAAATGGTCCGATTTTAAACGGGGAGCAGGAACAGAGAGACCTGGGGGTGTGTGTACACAAATCTTTGAAGGTGCCAGAACAAGTTGAGAAGGCTGTTAAAAAAGCATATGGGATCTGGGCTTTATTAATAGAGGCATAGAGTTCAAAAGCAAGGAAGTGATGCTAAACCTTTATAAAACACTGGTTAGGCCT
>NW_027138879.1:0-31731 GCF_035084215.1 Heptranchias perlo | reverse complement strand
TCTCAATCCCACCCACCCACCTTCTCCCCGTATCCCTCAATCCCACCCACCCGCCTTCTCCCCATATCCCTCAATCCCACCGACCCACCCTCTCCCCATATCCCTCAATCCCACCCACCCACCTTCTCCCCATATCCCTCAATCCCACCTACCCACCTTCTCTCCATATCCCTCAATCCCACCGACCCACCTTCTCCCCGTATCCCTCAATCCCATCGACCCACCTTCTCCCCGTATCCCTCAATCCCATCGACCCACCTTCTCCCCGTATCCCTCAATCCCACCCACCCACCTTCTCCCCGTATCCCTCAATCCCACCGACCCACCTTCTCCCCGTATCCCTCAATCCCACCCACCCACCTTCTCCCCATATCCCTCAATCCCACCTACCCACCTTCTCCCCATATCCCTCAATCCCACCGACCCACCTTCTCCCCGTATCCCTCAATCCCACCCACCCACCTTCTCCCCGTATCCCTCAATCCCACCGACCCACCTTCTCCCCGTATCCCTCAATCCCACCCACCCACCTTCTCCCCATATCCCTCAATCCCACCTACCCACCTTCTCCCCACATCCCTCAATCCCACCGACCCACCTTCTCCCCGTATCCCTCAATCCCACCTACCCACCTTCTCCCCATATCCCTCAATCCCACCGACCCACCTTCTTCCCGTATCCCTCAATCCCACCTACCCACCTTCTCCCCATATCCCTCAATCCCACCGACCCGCCTTCTCCCCGTATCCCTCAATCCCACCGACCCGCCTTCTCCCCGTATCCCTCAATCCCACCTACCCACCGTCTCCCCATATCCCTCAATCCCACCCACCCACCTCCTCCCCATATCCCTCAATCCCATCGACCCACCTTCTCCCCATATCCCTCAATCCCACCCACCCACCTTCTCCCCATATCCCTCAATCCCACCGACCCACCTTCTCCCCATATCCCTCAATCCCACCCACCCGCCTTCTCCCCATATCCCTCAATCCCACCGACCCACCTTCTCCCCATATCCCTCAATCCCACCTACCCACCTTCTCCCCGTATCCCTCAATCCCACCTACCCGCCTTCTCCCCTTATCCCTCAATCCCACCGACCCACCTTCTTCCCATATCCCTCAATCCCACCTACCCACCTTCTCCCCGTATCCCTCAATCCCACCTACCCGCCTTCTCCCCATATCCCTCAATCCCACCGACCCACCTTCTCCCCATATCCCTCAATCCCACCGACCCGCCTTCTCCCCATATCCCTCAATCCCACCGACTCGCCTTCTCCCCGTATCCCTCAATCCCACCGACCCGCCTTCTCCCCGTATCCCTCAATCCCACCGACCCGCCTTCTCCCCATATCCCTCAATCCCACCGACCCGCCTTCTCCCCGTATCCCTCAATCCCACCGACCCGCCTTCTCCCCATATCCCTCAATCCCACCGACCCGCCTTCTCCCCATATCCCTCAATCCCACCTACCCACCTTCTCCCCATATCCCTCAATCCCATCGACCCGCCTTCTCCCCGTATATCCCTCAATCCCACCCACCCACCTTCTCCCCATATCCCTCAATCCCACCCACCCACCTTCTCCCCATATCCCTCAATCCCACCCACCCACCTTCTCCCCATATCCCTCAATCCCACCCACCCGCCTTCTCCCCATATCCCTCAATCCCACCCACCCGCCTTCTCCCCATATCCCTCAATCCCACCTACCCACCTTCTCCCCGTATCCCTCAATCCCACCCACCCACTTTCTCCCCATATCCCTCAATCCCACCGACCCACCTCCTCCCCATATCCCTCAATCCCACCGACCCACCTTCTCCCCATATCCCTCAATCCCACCCACCCACCTTCTCCCCATATCCCTCAATCCCACCCACCCACCTTCTCCCCATATCCCTCAATCCCACCGACCCACCTTCACCCCATATCCCTCAATCCCACCGACCCACCTTCTCCCCATATCCCTCAATCCCACCGACCCACCTTCTCCCCATATCCCTCAATCCCACCCACCCACCTTCTCCCCATATCCCTCAATCCCACCGACCCACCTTCTCCCCATATCCCTCAATCCCACCGACCCACCTTCTCCCCATATCCCTCAATCCCACCGACCCACCTTCTCCCCATATCCCTCAATCCCACCCACCCACCTTCTCCCCATATCCCTCAATCCCACCTACCCACATTCTCCCCATATCCCTCAATCCCACCCACCCGCCTTCTCCCCATATCCCTCAATCCCACCGACCCACCTTCTCCCCATATCCCTCAATCCCACCTACCCACCTTCTCCCCATATCCCTCAATCCCACCCACCCACCTTCTCCCCATATCCCTCAATCCCACCGACCCACCTTCTCCCCATATCCCTCAATCCCACCTACCCGCCTTCTCAGGTGGTATTCAGGGATATGGTGAGAAGATGGATAGGTGGGATTGAGGGATACGGGGAGAAAGTGGGGATGAGGGATACTGGGAGAAGGTGGGGATGGGGTATACGGGGAGAAGGTGGGATTGAGGGATACGGGGAGAAGGTGGGGATGGGGTATACGGGGAGAAGGTGGGATTGAGGGATACGGGGAGAAAGTGGGGATGAGGGATACGGGGAGAAGGTGGGGTTGAGAGACATGGGGAGAAGGTGGGATTGAGAGACATGGGGAGAAGGTGGAATTGAGAGACATGGGGAGAAGGTGGGGATGGGGGATACGGGGAGAAGGTGGGATTGAGAGACATGGGGAGACGGTGGGGATGGGGGATACGGGGAGAAGGTGGGATTGAGAGACATGGGGAGAAGGTGGGGATGGGGTATACGGGGAGAAGGTGGGATTGAGAAATACGGGGAGAAGGTGGGGCTGGGGGATACGGGGAGAAGGTGGGATTGAGGAATACGGGGAGAAGGTGGGGCTGGGGGATACGGGGAGAAGGTGGGGGATGAGGGATAAGGGGAGAAGGTGGGATTGAGGGATACGGGGAGAAGGTGGGATTGAGGAATACGGGGAGAAGGTGGGGCTGGGTGATACGGGGAGAAGGTGGGGCTGGGTGATACGGGGAGAAAGTGGGATTGAGGGATACGGGGAGAAGGTGGGGGATGAGGGATAGGGGGAGAAGGTGGGGATGAGGGATACGGGGAGAAGGTGGGATTGAGGAATACGGGGAGAAGGTGGGATTGAGAGATACGGGGAGAAGGTGGGATTGAGGAATACGGGGAGAAGGTGGGATTGAGGAATACGGGGAGAAGGTGGGATTGAGAGATACGGGGAGAAGGTGGGATTGAGGGATACGGGGAGAAGGTGGGATTGAGGGATACGGGGAGAAGGTGGGATTGAGAGATACGGGGAGAAGGTGGGATTGAGAGATACGGGGAGAAGGTGGGATTGAGAGATACGGGGAGAAGGTGGGATTGAGAGATACGGGGAGAAGGTGGGATTGAGAGATACGGGGAGAAGTTAGGGAAGATGGGGCTGGTCTATCAAACGCAACCTTTTGTTTGGCCTAATGATCTGTCCTTAACAATTCTTGCGCTGCGAGACAGAAGACGAGACACGATTCCGCTGACGAACGAACACTCCACAAACACGATGGTTCGGCGGCAGAGCTTACCGTAACGGCTGAGCGACCTTGTAAAGGTGAAGGAGTTGACGATGTTGTAGGCAGAGATTTGCTTGGGAACCAGGGCCACTGCGGATCCGTCGGTGACCTGCGAGAAAGTAAGCCAGTCAACGCTGGGCATTTTCCAGCTTCTACCTCGGTCAAGCGAGCCGAGCGTCAGTAGGTAGATATTCATCCAAGGGGGGAATCGCGAGACCGATCCTGTCTCCCCCCCCCCCCCCCCCCACTCCTCCCGCACGTCCTTCCGGCAAGGGGTGCACTGCGCCCTGCGGGGCCAGGGAGACTCCCAGGTCGTGCGCCCGGCCTGCCTCTGGGTCATGTGGTGGTCTCCGACAGTGACCCCTGCTTTAAAGTGCAGCGTCAGCTGAGCACAGGACCCCACGGGCGCATGTGAGACGATCCCACGACCGCTATTGGAAGAAGAGCAGTGGGTGGAGTTGGGGGGGGGGGGAAAAACGATGGACGGGTTGCATAGGCAGAGGCACGATGGGCAGAATGGCCTCCGCCTGTGCTGTACCCACTGTGATAGACTAGGCTTGTATTCCCTTTGAGTTTACAAGCCTGAGGGGCGATGTAGTCGAGGTGTTTGAAATGATATAAGAGTTCGATCGGGTAGATACAGAGAATGATCCGGCACAGGAGAAGGCCTTTCGGCCCATCGTGCCTGTGCCGGCTCTTTGAAAGAGCTGTCCCAATTAGTCCCACACTCCCCCCTGCTCTTTCCCCCCGTAGCCCTGCAAATTTTTCCCCTTCAAGTATTTCTCCGATTCCCCTTTTGAAAGTTATTATTGAATCTGCTTCCACCGCCCTTTCAGGCAGGAATGTCTCCTCATCTCCTCCTCTGGCTCCTTTCCCCGATGATCTTAAATCTGTGCGTCCTCTGGTTACCGACCCTCCTGCCAGTGGAAACCGTTTCTCCTCACTGACTTCGAAACCCCCCTCGTGACTTTGAGCACCTCGACTGAATCTCCCCCTTTAGCCGTCTCCGCTCTGAGGAGAAAGACCCCAGTTTCTCCAATCTCTCCGCAGAGCTGAGGAGGCGGGGGAAATCCCGGACGACGAGAGGGCACAATCTGGGGATCGGCCGCCACGTGATAGAATGGCGGAGCAGGCCCGAGGGGCCGAGCGGCCCCCCCCGTTCCACGCACCTGGTAGTGCACCAGCGTGTTGAGCCTTTTCCAGTCGTACTCGATTTTCGTCGTGACGTCCTCGTCCTGGAGAATGACCCGTGCACCCCGACCTTGACTCCACTCTGCGCAGGACCGAGAACGACAAAAAGCAAACCACAAATCAACCCCTCAACCCCCGTTCTGCAGACGTCAACCCCAACTGAAAGGAACGCGAGGTGCTGGAGGAGGCGCAAAGGGAAGGATCACAAGGAGAGGCGGTCGCGGGCACAGAGCGAGGCCGTTCGGCCCTTCGAGCACGTGCTCGTGAGAGCAATCCGGTCGGCCCCACTCCCCCGTAGCCCCTTCAAGTATTTATCCAATTCCTTTTTGAAAGCCCCGATTGAATCTGCTTCTGCCACCCTTTCAGGCGGCGCGTTCCAGGTCAATCGCAGTGTAAAAAAGCCGGTGGGAATGGTTTCTCCTTACTTACTTTTATCTGCACCCTTCATGATTTTGAACACTCCCTATCAAATCTCCTCTCAACCTTCCCTGCTCTAAGGCGCCAAGTATGGGATACTCGGCTTTGTAAATAGGGGCATTGATTACAAAAGCAAGGAAAGTTATGCCAAATCTTTACAAGACACTGGTTAGACCCCAGCGGGAGTATTGGGTCCAATTCTGGGCACCGCACTTTAGGAAGGATGTCAAGGCCTTAGAGAGGAGATTTGCTAGAATGGTACCAGGGATGAGGGACTCCAGTTGTGTGGAGAGACTGGGGTTGTGCTCCTCAGAGCAGAGAAGGTTAAGGGGAGATTTAACAGAGGCGTTCAGAATCACGATAGAGCAAGTGGGGAGAAACTCTTTCCTCTGGCAAGTGGGTCGGTAACCAGGGGTGAAAATAATTGGGAAAAAAGAATTAGAGAGAGTGAGGAAGAGAAATTTATTCACGCACAGGGTTGTTTAGACCTGGAACGCACAGCCTGGAAGAGCCAATTCCACCGAAACTTTCAAAAGGCGATTGGACGTTTACTTGACGAGGACTAATTTGCCGGGTTATAGGAACAAAGCTGGGGACAGGGACGAACGGACAGCTCTTTCACAGAGCCAGCAAAATACAAAGAGCAGAACGGCCTCCTTCTGTGCGGTAAGATTCTATGATTGTATGACACCAGAACCGGGAGGTTTTCACTTATCGGGGAAGGCCGAACGGGCTGCGGCTCTTCTCTCTAAAAGGTTGAGGGGGTGGCCTGAGAGAGGTCTTTAAAATGATGAAGGGGTTTCGATAGGGGAGACGGAGAGAAGGTGTTTCCACTTGTGGGGGAGACCAGAACGAGGGGCCATCAATATAAGAGAGTCACTAATAAATCCAATCGGGGAATTCAGGAGAAACTTCTTCACCCAGAGAGCGGTGAGAATGTGGAACTCGCTCCCACATGGAGTGGTCGAGGGGAATAGAATCGACGGGTTTAAGGGGAAGCTCGATAAACACATGAGGGAGAGAGGAATAGAAGGAGATGGTGATAGGGTGAGATGGAGTCGGGAGGGAGGAGGCTCGTGTGGAGCATAAACACCGGGATAGACCGGTTGGGCCGAATGGCCTGTTCCTGTGCTGTACATTCGATGCAATACAGTGATTCTCTCCACCTCCCCCTCCCTCCTGAAGACGCTCACTCTTGTTGGGGTACGGCAGCCCTCTGCTCCCCCACCCCGGGTGACCATTCTTCATGCGGGACCCAAAGGCGCAAACTATTCGACCATGGGCGGAGCGTCACATCCGAGCCCATTCCTTCCTGCCCTCGCGCGATTCCCGCATATACCTCCACCCCGCCACCGCCGTCCCCCCCACTCCCACCCACCCACCCCCAAATGGGCGTACCTAGGTCCATGTCCTCCGCCTTGGGCCGCTGGGAGTAGGGCATCCCTTTGTAGACCGCGTCGAGAAGCTTGTCCTTGACTTGGGTGATTGTGTCACAGTTCAGCACCTTGACGGGGATCTGGGTGGCGTTCCCGTTCTCCGCACACATACAGGTCAGCGTCTGCAAAAAGCAAAGAAGATTAGAAAGCAATTTGCATCTCTCCGGCCCCTTTCACCACCTCGGGACGTCCCAAAGCTCCTCACAGCCAATGGAGTACTTTTTTCTTTGAAGTGTAGTCACTGTTGTAATGTAGGAAACGCGGCAGCCAATTTGCGCACAGCAAGATCCCATAAACAGCGATGTGATAAATGACCAGATCATCTGTATTTCTAGTGATGTTGGTTGAGGGATATATTTTGGCCTCAGGACACCAGGAGAACTCCCCCTCCCCTCCTCCTGCTCTTCTTCCAATAGCGGCCGTGGGATCTTTTACATCCAACCGAGAGGGCAGACGGGGGGCCTCGGTTTAACGTCTCATCCCGAAAGACGGCCCCTCCGACAGTGCGGCGCTCCCTCAGTCCTGGCACCGGGGGGAGTGTCGGGCCCGGATTATGGGGCTCGAGTCCGTGGAGCGGGGGCTCGAACCAGCGACCTTCTGACTCAGAAGCGAGACCCACTGAGGCACGGCTGACACCTGACGCAGTGGGAACCTCACCCGTACACAACTGTCCCCCTCCCCAGGCCTTGCTCCAGGTGAATGCGATAATCTACTTTATCTGTGAGCTGTGTTTGTTGTAACAGGCTGATAGAGGCTACAGCGCCTCCTCTGGACAGGAGTTTTACAAAAAAGTGGCAACCGTGCCACCTAGTGAAGCAAGAATGAACAACAACAACAATGTGGGTTGGAAGGTCGTGAGTTCGAGCCCCACTCCATGGCTTGGGCTCATAACCGTACGACGCCAACCTGCATTTATATAGCGCCCAAACGTCCCAAGGCGCGTAAATCAGACCAAAAATAGACACCAAGCCACATAAGGAGATATTAGGGTAAGTTACTTGGTCAAAAAGGTCGGTTTTAAGGAGCGTCTTAAAGCAGGAGAGAGAGGCGGAGAGGTTTAGGGAGGGAATTCCGGAGCTTGGAGCCCAGGCACGGCCGCCAATGGTGGAGCGATGGGAATCGGGGGATGCGCAAGAGGCCGGAATTGGAGGAGGCCATTGGTTTCGGTGGACTGGGAGTGAGACAGCTTGACCAACTCGAGAACTTTACAGGGGAAGGGAAATCGCACTTAAATCAATCCAATTTTCTGTGCCATTCTGTCAAATTGATCCCGAAGCTGTCACAAGTGGGTATCCGCCAATAGGTCAGCCCAGAGCGAGTCAGCAAAAAGAGAACAATGCTCCCTCCAGACGTAGCCCACGTTCGACAGGACGGGATCTCGGATTGGGCCATGGAATGAAACATTCACACGCCCATTATCAGGCTTAACGAAGATCCCATTCACACGCCCATTATCAGGCGTAACGAAGATCCCATTCACATGCCCATTATCAGGCTTAACGAAGATCCCATTCACATGCCCATTATCAGGCTTAACGAAGATCCCATTCACACGCCCATTATCAGGCTTAACGAAGATCCCACTCACTCACCCATTATCAGGCTTAACGAAGATCCCACTCACTCACCCATTATCAGGCTTAACGAAGATCCCATTCACACGCCCATTATCAGGCTTAACGAAGATCCCACTCACTCACCCATTATCAGGCTTAACGAAGATCCCACTCACTCACCCATTATCAGGCTTAACGAAGATCCCATTCACACGCCCATTATCAGGCTTAACGAAGATCCCATTCACACACCCATTATCAGGCGTAACGAAGATCCCATTCACATGCCCATTATCAGGCTTAACGAAGATCCCATTCACACGCCCATTATCAGGCTTAACGAAGATCCCACTCACTCACCCATTATCAGGCTTAACGAAGATCCCACTCACTCACCCATTATCAGGCTTAACGAAGATCCCACTCACTCACCCATTATCAGGCTTAACGAAGATCCCATTCACATGCCCATTATCAGGCTTAACGAAGATCCCATTCACATGCCCATTATCAGGCTTAACGAAGATCCCATTCACACGCCCATTATCAGGCTTAACGAAGATCCCATTCACACGCCCATTATCAGGCTTAACGAAGATCCCAGTCACACGCCCATTATCAGGCTTAACGAAGATCCCATTCACATGCCCATTATCAGGCTTAACGAAGATCCCATTCACACGCCCATTATCAGGCTTAACGAAGATCCCAGTCACACGCCCATTATCAGGCTTAACGAAGATCCCAGTCACACGCCCATTATCAGGCTTAACGAAGATCCCATTCACATGCCCATTATCAGGCTTAACGAAGATCCCACTCACTCACCCATTATCAGGCTTAACGAAGATCCCAGTCACACGCCCATTATCAGGCTTAACGAAGATCCCATTCACACGCCCATTATCAGGCTTAACGAAGATCCCATTCACACGCCCATTATCAGGCTTAACGAAGATCCCATTCACCGCACTGGGTGGTGGCGATTCCCCAGATTATGGTTAATGCAAATTGTAGGGTCCCTGAAGTGGAACGTGAACTACATCGAAATTACAGCACAGAAACAGGCCATTCGGCCCGACTGGGCTATCCCGGTGTTTATGCTCCACATGAGCCTCCTCCCTCCCTACTCCATCTCACCCAATCACTCTCTCCTTCTATTCCTTTCTCCCTCATGTGTTTATCGAGCTTCCCCTTAAATCCATCGATTCTATTCCCCTCGACCACTCCATGTGGGAGCGAGTTCCACATTCTCACCGCTCTCTGGGTAAAGAAGTTTCTCCCGAATTCCCAGATTGGATTTATTAGTGACTCTCCTATATTGATGGCCCCCTCGTTCTGGTCTCCCCCACAAGTGGAAACACCTTCTCTACGTCTACCCTATCGAAACCCCTTCATTTATTGGTGACTGTCACATATTTATGGCTCTGGTGAGACCTCACCTGGAGTACTGTGTACAGTTTTGGTCTCCTTATCTAAGGAAGGAGATACTTGCCTTAGAGGCGGTGCAATGAAGGTTCACTAGATTAATTCCTGGGATGAGAGGGTTGTCCTATGAGGAGAGATTGAGTAGAATGGGCCGATACTCTCTGGAGTTTAGAAGAATGAGAGGTGATCTCATTGAAACATCTAAGATTTTGAGGGGGCTCGACAGGGTAGATGCTGAGAGGCTGTTTCCCCCTGGCTGGAGAGTCCAGAACCAGGGGGCATAGTCTCAGGATAAGGGGTCGGCCATTCAAGACTGAGATGAGGAGGAATTTCTTCACTCAGAGGGTGGTGAATCTTTGGAATTCTCTCCCCCAGAGGGCTGTGGATGCTCAGTCGTTGAGTATATTCAAGGCTGAGATGGATAGATTTTTGGGGAATCGAGGGATATGGGGATCAGGCGGGAAAGTGGAGTTGAGGTCGAAGATCAGCCATGATCTGATTGAGTGGCGGAGCAGGCTCGAGGGGCCGAATGGCCTGCTCCTGCTGCTATTTCTTATGTTCTTATGGCCTCCCCCTCCCAGGCAATCGGACGCCTTGCCACAGTTAGCGGAAATTCGCAAAAAAAAAAGCCCCATCGCCCGCCTCGCGAGGACTCACCAGCATCTTGTAGTCGATTTGCTGCCGGATGAGCTTGTCCTCGCTGAGGGAGTAGCGGGCCTCCCCGGTGATCGAGTCGATCGGCCCCTTCTCCATTTGCTGCTTGATGGCACAGTACAGCATGAACAGTGGCTCCCCCACGCACTCCTGCACAAAGGAAGGAGCAAGGGTTTCAAATCGCTGGGTTCAGCCCCGGCTGGAGGATTGTGGCCAATTCTGGGCCCTGCGCTTTAGGAAGGACGTCAAGGCCTTGGGGAGGGGGCCGGAGGTGATTTACCAGAACGGTACCAGGGATGAGGGACTTCAGTTACGCGGAGAGACTTGAGAAGCCGGGGTTGTTCTCCTCAGCGAGGAGATTTAATCGAGGTGTTCGAGATTTGATGGAGTAAATAAGGAGAAACGGTGGGCAGGAGGGTCGGGAAGCAGATTTCAGATAAACGGGAGACGAGCCAGAGGGGGAGAGATGAGGAATTTTTTTGACGCAGCGAGTTGTTCTGATCTGGAATTCGCTGCCTGAGCGGGCGGTGGAAGCAGATTCAATAATAACCTTCAAAAAGGGGAATCGGAGAAATATTTGAAATTAATTTCGAAGAGCCGGCATCGGGAACGATGGGCTGAGCGGCCTCAGTCTGGGCTGTGCGATTCCATAAGCTGGGCGTGGTACTGGGAGGGTGGCTGGCATCAGTGCGACTGCACCCCTTTCAGGAGAATAAAAAAAGTGCAGTATGAGTGAAAATCTGAAGGATTGATTGAGGTGGTTTACTGGTTTGCAAAAGGCCAAGATGTGAGCCAGTATAGGCGATGGCGATGGCAGGGGGCGGCGGAGGGAGAACTGAACACGAGAGAGGTGGCTGGGGAGACCCGACTGAGCGAACGTGGCCCTTTGTAGCTGGCTGATTTATAAGCCTGAGCACCCAGCAGACCAGGCACTAGGCCGCACACAGCTTCCCTGAGCAGCCAGCCGCCGTGTCTGCCCAGCCGCTTTGCGCTCAGACGCCTGGCGCTGTTCTGGCAGGAGACGGGCCTGGACTGGCACCTGCCCCCCGCCCCCGCTCTCTCACAGCCGGCCGAGATGGGCTAACGGTGGCCCAAAGAGCGGGGGGCAGATTGAGGGCTGGACTCTGCCTGCTCTGCTGAACGATGTGTTTAACCCCAGACGCTCTGTCTCTTGCTCGTGCTGCCGTCTGGACGCCCTGGCTAAAACGGCGGGCGGAGCAAATTCTCCAGAACGCCTTGACGCAATGTCAATCTGCTCCCGTCCGGCCCTCCCGTCATTTCGGGGCTCCCTCACTAATCGGGGGGGTGGGGGGGCCAAGCGGTCCTGCTCCCGTTAGCTCGCTGCGTTTGAAATCGGGAAATGGCGGGCGTTTCCGATCTCACGGGCGTAGAATCGCGGGCAGGGACTGCTGCGTCCTCTTCTCGCAGGTAACCCGACACACCCTCTCTTTAAGCATCCTCCAAAACATGGCTGCCCCCCCGTATCCTAACTCGCACCGAGTCCCGTTCTCCCATCACCCCCCCTGTGCTCGCTGAACGACACTGACTCCCGGTCCGGCAATGCCTCCATTTTAAAATTCTCATCCTTGTTTTCAAATCTCTCCTCACCCTCCCCTCCCTCCCCATCTCTGTAACCTCCTCCAGCCCCTACGACCCTCCCAAGATCTCTGCGCTCCTCCAATTCCGGCCTTTTGCGCATCCCCCGATTTTAAAGTTAACCCCCCCACCCCTTGCTGCTGCGTCCAGATAAAAGTTTCCGCTTCCCGGTCCCGGTTAGCTGATCTCAGCTGGGATTGTCGGTCGTGGGAGGGAAGGGGCAGCGACATCTGCCCTCGGAGCCCCTGGGCCAGGGAGGAACAGAATCAGCTCAGGGTTCTCCCACCCCACCCCCCAACAACAAGCCCCCCCCCCACCGACCCCCTCCGTTCCCGCTCGCTATCCGAGGACCCGATCGGATTCGGCCGCGACGCCCCCCCACAGTCGAACAGCTCGCCGTCAGAACAAGTGGTGGGGGTAAGGATCCCCGGAGGGAGACGTACACACCATCCCCCCCCCTCACCAAACCCCCGGCAAGAAATCGGCAGGTTCTTACACTTTGGAAATTTGAGACAGTTGCTGGAACGATGGGCCGAATGGCTCCTCCTGCCCCTGTATCATTCGATGATTCCATCACAGCAGCAGAAAGAGTTGCAGTCAACAGCTGGCAAGGGTCGTGGCGATCTCGCTGCTGTCTTGGTGACGGGTGAGTGATGGATTAGGGACGTAATTGCTCGAGCGGTCGTCTGGCGGGAGGGAGACCGACTCTCCGTCAGTGTCAATTCCCACTCCATCACTCAGACCGGCCTCCAGGCAGTCAGAGCGACCCGCTGCCCTCGCTGGGTCACCCCCCCACTGACAGCCCCGTCACTTCCAACTAAGAATTCAGAGATTCCCCCCTTGCTGGCGGCTGCGTGCCATTTTGACGCCTGTTAACTTAGACAGCTTGGCTCAGTCAGGGGGACGCGCTCCCGTCCCGGAGTCGGATGGTCGTGTGTTCGAGGCCCGGTCCGGGGCTTGAGCACGTAACCTGCAACCGTGCATTTGTATAGTGCCTTGGACGTAGTGGGAATGAGTCAGACAAAAAAAGCTGACACTGAGCCAAAAGAAGGAGACATTAAGACAGGTGAAACAAAGCTCGGTCACAGAGGTAGAATTACGGAGTGTCTACAGCACAGAAACAGGCCATTCGGCCCTACTGCTCCGTGCTGGTGTTTATGCTCCACACGGGCCTCCTCCCTCCCGACTCCATCTCACCCTCTCCTTCTATCCCTTTCTCCCTCATGTGTTTATCGAGCTTCCCCTTAAACCCATCGATTCTATTCCCCTCGACCACTCCCTGTGGGAGCGAGTTCCACATTCCCACCGCTCTCCGGGAAAAGAAGCTCAGTAGGTTTTAAGGAGCGTCTTAAAGGAGAGAGAGAGAGAGAGAGAGAGAGGCGGAGAGGTTTAGGGAGGGAATTCCAGAGCGTGGGGCCCAGGCAAACACGGAGCGATGGGAATCGGGGGGATGAGCAAGAGGCCGGAATTGGAGGAGGGCGGAGGGTTGGAGGAGGTTACAGGGATAAGGAGGGCCAGGGAGGGATTGGAACAGGAGGATGAGAATTTTTAAAATCGAGGCGTTCCCGGACCGGGAGCCGATATCGGTCAGCGAGCACAGCGGGGGGGCGGGGGGTGATGGGTGAACGGGACTCGGTGCGAGTTAGGGTACGAGGGGGGAGGGGGAGAGGCAGAGGGGGAAAAGCACCGAAGGGAGATTCCCCACTCGAGTGGCGTCACTTACCTTCAGAAACCGATGGAGTAAGAAGGTGAACCAGTTTGTCAGCATTTTCTCAGCTACCGACTCGGTCCTGAAACGAGTACAAGGCACGAGTTAGAAACACGGCCAGATCGGACTGTGCAACTCCCCCCTCGCACCGCGGCGGCCCGGCAAACACCCGCACCGTCCGAGTCAGGCGCTGAGCCAAACGGACCAGGAAGGCTGCATCTCCACACAGGATCGTGCCGAGGTGGCCAGTGGTCTGGCGGGCGTGTGATGTGGGGTGAGGCAGGGGAACGAGGGCCCAGGGAAGGACCAGGGAACGTGGGAGGAGGGAGGAGAGGAGACGAGGAGTCAGGGAAGGATGAGGAGATGTTGAGGGAGGGAGGGGGAGAGGAGGACTCAGGGGAGGATGAGGAGACGTTGAGGGAGGGAGGGGGAGAGGAGGACTCAGGGGAGGATGAGGAGATGTTGGGGGAGGGAGGGAGGAGAGGAGGACTCAGAGGAGCATGAGGAGACGTTGAGGGAGGGAGGAGAGGAGGACTCAGGGGAGCATGAGGAGACGTTGAGGGAGGGAGGAGAGGAGGACTCAGGGGAGGATGAGGAGATGTTGAGGGAGGGAGGGGGAGAGGAGGACTCAGGGGAGGATGAGGAGACATTGAGGGAGTGAGGGAGAGGAGGATGAGGAGACGTTGAGGGAGGGAGGGAGAGGAGGACTAAGGGAAGGATGAGGAGATGTTGGAGGAGGGAGGGAGGAGAGGACTCAGGGGAGGATGAGGAGATGTTGGGGGAGGAAGGGAGAGGAGGACTGAGGGGAGGATGAGGAGACGTTGAGGGAGGGAGAGGAGGACTCAGGGAAGGATGAGGAGTCGTTGAGGGAGGGAGGAGAGGAGGACTCAGGGAAGGATGAGGAGATGTTGAGGGAGGGAGGGGGGAGAGGAGGACTCAGGGGAGGATGAGGAGATGTTGGAGGAGGGAGGGAGGAGAGGAGGACCAGGGGAGGATGAGGAGACGTTGAGGGAGGGAGGGAGGAGAGGAGGATGAGGAGATGTTGGAGGAGGGAGGGAGGAGAGGAGGACTCAGGGGAGGATGAGGTGATGTTGGAGGAGGGAGGGAGGAGAGGAGGACTCAGGGGAGGATGAGGAGATGATGGAGGAGGGAGGGAGGAGAGGACTCAGGGGAGGATGAGGAGATGATGGAGGAGGGAGGGAGGAGTGGAGGACTCAGGGGAGGATGAGGAGATGATGGAGGAGGGAGGGAGGAGAGGACTCAGGGGAGGATGAGGAGATGATGGAGGAGGGAGGGAGGAGTGGAGGACTCAGGGGAGGATGAGGAGATGATGGAGGAGGGAGGGAGGAGAGGAGGACTCAGGGGAGGATGAGGAGATGTTGGAGGAGGGAGGGAGGAGAGGAGGACTCAGGGGAGGATGAGGAGACGTTGAGGGAGGGAGGGAGGAGAGGAGGACTCAGGGGAGGATGAGGAGACGTTGGGGGAGGGAGGGAGGAGAGGACTCAGGGGAGGATGAGGAGATGATGGAGGAGGGAGGGAGGAGAGGAGGACTCAGGGGAGGATGAGGAGATGATGGAGGAGGGAGGGAGGAGTGGAGGACTCAGGGGAGGATGAGGAGATGTTGGGGGAGGGAGGGAGGAGAGGAGGACTCAGGGGAGGATGAGGAGACGTTGGGGGAGGGAGGGAGGAGAGGAGGACCAGGGGAGGATGAGGAGATGTTGGAGGAGGGAGGGAGGAGAGGACTCAGGGGAGGATGAGGAGATGATGGAGGAGGGAGGGAGGAGAGGACTCAGGGGAGGATGAGGAGATGATGGAGGAGGGAGGGAGGAGAGGAGGACTCAGGGGAGGATGAGGAGATGTTGGAGGAGGGAGGGAGGAGAGGAGGACTCAGGGGAGGATGAGGAGATGTTGGAGGAGGGAGGGAGGAGAGGACTCAGGGGAGGATGAGGAGATGTTGGAGGAGGGAGGGAGGAGAGGAGGACTCAGGGGAGGATAAGGAGACGTTGGGGGAGGGAGGGAGGAGAGGAGGATGAGGAGATGTTGGGGGGGGGAGAGGAGGACTCAGGGGAGGATGAGGAGACGTTGAGGGAGGGAGGGGGGAGAGGAGGATGAGGAGACGTTGAGGGAGGGAGGGAGGAGAGGAGGCCTCAGGGGAGGATGAGGAGATGTTGGAGGAGGGGGGGGGGAGAGGAGGATGAGGAGACGTTGAGGGAGGAGAGGAGGCCTCACCTGCGGAGCAGCAGCTTGGGGTGGTTTTTGTTCTCCAGGTTCTTCTCGATCAGGTCGGACAGGAGTTGTTTGAGGACCACGGTGGCGTACTGCATCTTGCCCTGCAGCGCCGTCATGACCAGTGAGGCCACATTGCCCCGGTCCCGCATCGAGAAGCTGCGTTGGGCCTCCAGCGTGCGGACGAAGGTCAGGAGGAAGACTTTGTTGTTGAGCAGCTGGCCAAAGATCCTGAGAGCCTTCTCCACGTTGGCGGGAGCCTGCGGGGGAGGGGGGGGGGGTGAGGAGGGAGACGGACACAGCCGGTCAGGTCCCAGTAAGATTGCTCCCCCTTCCCAGCACCCCCTGGCGTTGCTCAGTGCAGGTCAGAGGAGCGTTACACCAAGTCACGCCCGAAGTATTATTCCGCTGCTAAGGTGGGCCTGCCCCTTTAAGATTAACAGATCGTGTAAATAAGCCTGTTCTCTGAGGTTGGACATATCTTGGCATCAATTGCAGGCGAATTACTGCCCCTGTTAGATGTTTCCCTGCTGAGGTCCTCCTTCTGAGGGAAAGGCCAGGTAATCTCAAGGTCAAAGGTGTGCAGAGGGAGCTTTACTCTGTATCTAACCCTGTACCTGCCCTGGGAGTGTTTGATGGGACAGTGTAGAGGGAGCTTTACTCTGTATCTAACCCTGTACCTGCCCTGGGAGTGTTTGACGGGACAGTGTAGAGGGAGCTTTACTCTGTGTCTAACCCTGTACCTGCCCTGGGAGTGTTTGATGGGACAGTGTAGAGGGAGCTTTACTCTGTATCTAACCCTGTACCTGCCCTGGGAGTGTTTGATGGGACAGTGTAGAGGGAGCTTTACTCTGTATCTAACCCTGTACCTGCCCTGGGAGTGTTTGACGGGACAGTGTAGAGGGAGCTTTCCTCTGTATCTAACCCTGTACCTGCCCCTGGGAGTGTTTGATGGGACAGTGTAGAGGGAGCTTTACTCTGTATCTAACCCTGTACCTGCCCTGGGAGTGTTTGATGGGACAGTGTAGAGGGAGCTTTACTCTGTATCTAACCCTGTACCTGCCCTGGGAGTGTTTGACGGGACAGTGCAGAGGGAGCTTTCCTCTGTATCGAACCCTGTACCTGCCCTGGGAGTGTTTGATGGGACAGTGTAGAGGGAGCTTTACTCTGTATCTAACCCTGTACCTGCCCTGGGAGTGTTTGATGGGACAGTGTAGAGGGAGCTTTACTCTGTATCTAACCCTGTACCTGCCCTGGGAGTGTTTGATGGGACAGTGTAGAGGGAGCTTTACTCTGTATCTAACCCTGTACCTGCCCTGGGAGTGTTTGACGGGACAGTGTAGAGGGAGCTTTCCTCTGTATCTAACCCTGTACCTGCCCTGGGAGTGTTTGATGGGACAGTGTAGAGGGAGCTTTACTCTGGATCTAACCCTGTACCTGCCCTGGGAGTGTTTGATGGGACAGTGTAGAGGGAGCTTTACTCTGAATCTAACCCTGTACCTGCCCTGGGAGTGTTTGACGGGACAGTGTAGAGGGAGCTTTACTCTGTATCTAACCCTGTACCTGCCCTGGGAGTGTTTGATGGGACAGTGTAGAGGGAGCTTTCCTCTGTATCTAACCCTGTACCTGCCCTGGGAGTGTTTGATGGGACAGTGTAGAGGGAGCTTTACTCTGTATCTAACCCTGTACCTGCCCTGGGAGTGTTTGATGGGACAGTGTAGAGGGAGCTTTACTCTGTATCTAACCCTGTACCTGCCCTGGGAGTGTTTGATGGGACAGTGTAGAGGGAGCTTTACTCTGTATCTAACCCTGTACCTGCCCTGGGAGTGTTTGATGGGACAGTGTAGAGGGAGCTTTACTCTGTATCTAACCCTGTACCTGCCCTGGGAGTGTTTGACGGGACAGTGCAGAGGGAGCTTTCCTCTGTATCGAACCCTGTACCTGCCCTGGGAGTGTTTGATGGGACAGTGTAGAGGGAGCTTTACTCTGTATCTAACCCTGTACCTGCCCTGGGAGTGTTTGATGGGACAGTGTAGAGGGAGCTTTACTCTGTATCTAACCCTGTACCTGCCCTGGGAGTGTTTGATGGGACAGTGTAGAGGGAGCTTTACTCTGTATCTAACCCTGTACCTGCCCTGGGAGTGTTTGACGGGACAGTGTAGAGGGAGCTTTCCTCTGTATCTAACCCTGTACCTGCCCTGGGAGTGTTTGATGGGACAGTGTAGAGGGAGCTTTACTCTGGATCTAACCCTGTACCTGCCCTGGGAGTGTTTGATGGGACAGTGTAGAGGGAGCTTTACTCTGAATCTAACCCTGTACCTGCCCTGGGAGTGTTTGACGGGACAGTGTAGAGGGAGCTTTACTCTGTATCTAACCCTGTACCTGCCCTGGGAGTGTTTGATGGGACAGTGTAGAGGGAGCTTTCCTCTGTATCTAACCCTGTACCTGCCCTGGGAGTGTTTGATGGGACAGTGTAGAGGGAGCTTTACTCTGTATCTAACCCTGTACCTGCCCTGGGAGTGTTTGATGGGACAGTGTAGAGGGAGCTTTACTCTGTATCTAACCCTGTACCTGCCCTGGGAGTGTTTGATGGGACAGTGTAGAGGGAGCTTTACTCTGTATCTAACCCTGTACCTGCCCTGGGAGTGTTTGATGGGACAGTGTAGAGGGAGCTTTACTCTGTATCTAACCCTGTACCTGCCCTGGGAGTGTTTGATGGGACAGTGTAGAGGGAGCTTTACTCTGTATCTAACCCTGTACCTGCCCTGGGAGTGTTTGATGGGACAGTGTAGAGGGAGCTTTACTCTGTATCCAACCCTGTACCTGCCCTGGGAGTGTTTGATGGGACAGTGTAGAGGGAGCTTTACTCTGTATCTAACCCTGTACCTGCCCTGGGAGTGTTTGACGGGACAGTGTAGAGGGAGCTTTACTCTGTATCTAACCCTGTACCTGCCCTGGGAGTGTTTGACGGGACAGTGTAGAGGGAGCTTTACTCTGTATCTAACCCTGTACCTGCCCTGGGAGTGTTTGATGGGACAGTGTAGAGGGAGCTTTACTCTGTATCTAACCCTGTACCTGCCCTGGGAGTGTTTGACGGGACAGTGTAGAGGGAGCTTTACTCTGTATCTAACCCTGTACCTGCCCTGGGAGTGTTTGATGGGACAGTGTAGAGGGAGCTTTACTCTGTATCTAACCCTGTACCTGCCCTGGGAGTGTTTGATGGGACAGTGTAGAGGGAGCTTTACTCTGTATCTAACCCTGTACCTGCCCTGGGAGTGTTTGACGGGACAGTGCAGAGGGAGCTTTCCTCTGTATCGAACCCTGTACCTGCCCTGGGAGTGTTTGATGGGACAGTGTAGAGGGAGCTTTACTCTGTATCTAACCCTGTACCTGCCCTGGGAGTGTTTGATGGGACAGTGTAGAGGGAGCTTTACTCTGTATCTAACCCTGTACCTGCCCTGGGAGTGTTTGATGGGACAGTGTAGAGGGAGCTTTACTCTGTATCTAACCCTGTACCTGCCCTGGGAGTGTTTGACGGGACAGTGTAGAGGGAGCTTTCCTCTGTATCTAACCCTGTACCTGCCCTGGGAGTGTTTGATGGGACAGTGTAGAGGGAGCTTTACTCTGGATCTAACCCTGTACCTGCCCTGGGAGTGTTTGATGGGACAGTGTAGAGGGAGCTTTACTCTGAATCTAACCCTGTACCTGCCCTGGGAGTGTTTGACGGGACAGTGTAGAGGGAGCTTTACTCTGTATCTAACCCTGTACCTGCCCTGGGAGTGTTTGATGGGACAGTGTAGAGGGAGCTTTCCTCTGTATCTAACCCTGTACCTGCCCTGGGAGTGTTTGATGGGACAGTGTAGAGGGAGCTTTACTCTGTATCTAACCCTGTACCTGCCCTGGGAGTGTTTGATGGGACAGTGTAGAGGGAGCTTTACTCTGTATCTAACCCTGTACCTGCCCTGGGAGTGTTTGATGGGACAGTGTAGAGGGAGCTTTACTCTGTATCTAACCCTGTACCTGCCCTGGGAGTGTTTGATGGGACAGTGTAGAGGGAGCTTTACTCTGTATCTAACCCTGTACCTGCCCTGGGAGTGTTTGATGGGACAGTGTAGAGGGAGCTTTACTCTGTATCTAACCCTGTACCTGCCCTGGGAGTGTTTGATGGGACAGTGTAGAGGGAGCTTTACTCTGTATCCAACCCTGTACCTGCCCTGGGAGTGTTTGATGGGACAGTGTAGAGGGAGCTTTACTCTGTATCTAACCCTGTACCTGCCCTGGGAGTGTTTGACGGGACAGTGTAGAGGGAGCTTTACTCTGTATCTAACCCTGTACCTGCCCTGGGAGTGTTTGACGGGACAGTGTAGAGGGAGCTTTACTCTGTATCTAACCCTGTACCTGCCCTGGGAGTGTTTGATGGGACAGTGTAGAGGGAGCTTTACTCTGTATCTAACCCTGTACCTGCCCTGGGAGTGTTTGACGGGACAGTGTAGAGGGAGCTTTACTCTGTATCTAACCCTGTACCTGCCCTGGGAGTGTTTGATGGGACAGTGTAGAGGGAGCTTTCCTCTGTATCTAACCCTGTACCTGCCCTGGGAGTGTTTGATGGGACAGTGTGGAGGGAGCTTTACTCTGTATCTAACCCTGTACCTGCCCTGGGAGTGTTTGATGGGACAGTGTAGAGGGAGCTTTACTCTGTATCTAACCCTGTACCTGCCCTGGGAGTGTTTGATGGGACAGTGTAGAGGGAGCTTTACTCTGTATCTAACCCTGTACCTGCCCTGGGAGTGTTTGATGGGACAGTGTAGAGGGAGCTTTACTCTGTATCTAACCCTGTACCTGCCCTGGGAGTGTTTGACGGGACAGTGTAGAGGGAGCTTTCCTCTGTATCTAACCCTGTACCTGCCCTGGGAGTGTTTGATGGGACAGTGTAGAGGGAGCTTTACTCTGTATCTAACCCTGTACCTGCCCTGGGAGTGTTTGATGGGACAGTGTAGAGGGAGCTTTACTCTGTATCTAACCCTGTACCTGCCCTGGGAGTGTTTGATGGGACACTGTAGAGGGAGCTTTCCTCTGTATCTAACCCTGTACCTGCCCTGGGAGTGTTTGATGGGACAGTGTAGAGGGAGCTTTACTCTGTATCTAACCCTGTACCTGCCCTGGGAGTGTTTGATGGGACAGTGTAGAGGGAGCTTTCCTCTGTATCTAACCCTGTACCTGCCCTGGGAGTGTTTGATGGGACAGTGTAGAGGGAGCTTTACTCTGTATCTAACCCTGTACCTGCCCTGGGAGTGTTTGATGGGACAGTGTAGAGGGAGCTTTACTCTGTATCTAACCCTGTACCTGCCCTGGGAGTGTTTGATGGGACAGTGCAGAGGGAGCTTTACTCTGTATCTAACCCTGTACCTGCCCTGGGAGTGTTTGATGGGACAGTGTAGAGGGAGCTTTACTCTGTATCTAACCCTGTACCTGCCCTGGGAGTGTTTGATGGGACAGTGTGGAGGGAGCTTTACTCTGTATCGAACCCTGTACCTGCCCTGGGAGTGTTTGATGGGACAGTGTAGAGGGAGCTTTACTCTGTATCTAACCCTGTACCTGCCCTGGGAGTGTTTGATGGGACAGTGTAGAGGGAGCTTTACTCTGTATCTAACCCTGTACCTGCCCTGGGAGTGTTTGATGGGACAGTGTAGAGGGAGCTTTACTCTGTATCTAACCCTGTACCTGCCCTGGGAGTGTTTGACGGGACAGTGTAGAGGGAGCTTTCCTCTGTATCTAACCCTGTACCTGCCCTGGGAGTGTTTGATGGGACAGTGTAGAGGGAGCTTTACTCTGTATCTAACCCTGTACCTGCCCTGGGAGTGTTTGATGGGACAGTGTAGAGGGAGCTTTACTCTGTATCTAACCCTGTACCTGCCCTGGGAGTGTTTGACGGGACAGTGTAGAGGGAGCTTTACTCTGTATCTAACCCTGTACCTGCCCTGGGAGTGTTTGATGGGACAGTGCAGAGGGAGCTTTCCTCTGTATCTAACCCTGTACCTGCCCTGGGAGTGTTTGATGGGACAGTGTAGAGGGAGCTTTACTCTGTATCTAACCCTGTACCTGCCCTGGGAGTGTTTGATGGGACAGTGTAGAGGGAGCTTTACTCTGTATCTAACCCTGTACCTGCCCTGGGAGTGTTTGATGGGACAGTGTAGAGGGAGCTTTACTCTGTATCTAACCCTGTACCTGCCCTGGGAGTGTTTGATGGGACAGTGTAGAGGGAGCTTTACTCTGTATCTAACCCTGTACCTGCCCTGGGAGTGTTTGATGGGACAGTGTAGAGGGAGCTTTACTCTATCTAACCCTGTACCTGCCCTGGGAGTGTTTGATGGGACAGTGTAGAGGGAGCTTTACTCTGTATCTAACCCTGTACCTGCCCTGGGAGTGTTTGATGGGACAGTGTAGAGGGAGCTTTACTCTGTATCTAACCCTGTACCTTCCCTGGGAGTGTTTGAGGGGACAGTGCAGAGGGAGCTTTCCTCTGTATCGAACCCTGTACCTGCCAGGGAGTGTTTGATGGGACAGTGTAGAGGGAGCTTTACTCTGTATCTAACCCTGTACCTGCCCTGGGAGTGTTTGATGGGACAGTGTAGAGGGAGCTTTACTCTGTATCTAACCCTGTACCTGCCCTGGGAGTGTTTGATGGGACAGTGTAGAGGGAGCTTTACTCTGTATCTAACCCTGTACCTGCCCTGGGAGTGTTTGACGGGACAGTGTAGAGGGAGCTTTCCTCTGTATCTAACCCTGTACCTGCCCTGGGAGTGTTTGATGGGACAGTGTAGAGGGAGCTTTACTCTGTATCTAACCCTGTACCTGCCCTGGGAGTGTTTGATGGGACAGTGCAGAGGGAGCTTTACTCTGTATCTAACCCTGTACCTGCCCTGGGAGTGTTTGATGGGACAGTGTAGAGGGAGCTTTACTCTGTATCTCACCCTGTACCTGCCCTGGGAGTGTTTGATGGGACAGTGTGGAGGGAGCTTTACTCTGTATCTAACCCTGTACCTGCCCTGGGAGTGTTTGATGGGACAGTGCAGAGGGAGCTTTACTCTGTATCTAACCCTGTACCTGCCCTGGGAGTGTTTGATGGGACAGTGTAGAGGGAGCTTTACTCTGTATCTAACCCTGTACCTGCCCTGGGAGTGTTTGATGGGACAGTGTAGAGGGAGCTTTACTCTGTATCTAACCCTGTACCTGCCCTGGGAGTGTTTGACGGGACAGTGTAGAGGGAGCTTTCCTCTGTATCTAACCCTGTACCTGCCCTGGAAGTGTTTGACGGGACAGTGTAGAGGGAGCTTTACTCTGTATCTAACCCTGTACCTGCCCTGGGAGTGTTTGATGGGACAGTGCAGAGGGAGCTTTACTCTGTATCTAACCCTGTACCTGCCCTGGGAGTGTTTGACGGGACAGTGTAGAGGGAGCTTTACTCTGTATCTAACCCTGTACCTGCCCTGGGAGTGTTTGATGGGACAGTGTAGAGGGAGCTTTCCTCTGTATCTAACCCTGTACCTGCCCTGGGAGTGTTTGATGGGACAGTGTAGAGGGAGCTTTACTCTGTATCTAACCCTGTACCTGCCCTGGGAGTGTTTGATGGGACAGTGTAGAGGGAGCTTTACTCTGTATCTAACCCTGTACCTGCCCTGGGAGTGTTTGATGGGACAGTGTCGAGGGAGCTTTACTCTGTATCTAACCCTGTACCTGCCCTGGGAGTGTTTGATGGGACAGTGTAGAGGGAGCTTTACTCTGTATCTAACCCTGTACCTGCCCTGGGAGTGTTTGATGGGACAGTGTGGAGGGAGCTTTACTCTGTATCTAACCCTGTACCTGCCCTGGGAGTGTTTGATGGGACAGTGTAGAGGGAGCTTTACTCTGTATCTAACCCTGTACCTGCCCTGGGAGTGTTTGATGGGACAGTGTAGAGGGAGCTTTACTCTGTATCTAACCCTGTACCTGCCCTGGGAGTGTTTGATGGGACAGTGTAGAGGAGCTTTACTCTGTATCTAACCCTGTACCTGCCCTGGGAGTGTTTGACGGGACAGTGTAGAGGGAGCTTTACTCTGTATCTAACCCTGTACCTGCCCTGGGAGTGTTTGATGGGACAGTGTAGAGGGAGCTTTACTCTGTATCTAACCCTGTACCTGCCCTGGGAGTGTTTGATGGGACAGTGTAGAGGGAGCTTTACTCTGTATCTAACCCTGTACCTGCCCTGGGAGTGTTTGACGGGACAGTGTAGAGGGAGCTTTACTCTGTATCTAACCCTGTACCTGCCCTGGGAGTGTTTGATGGGACAGTGCAGAGGGAGCTTTCCTCTGTATCTAACCCTGTACCTGCCCTGGGAGTGTTTGATGGGACAGTGTAGAGGGAGCTTTACTCTGTATCTAACCCTGTACCTGCCCTGGGAGTGTTTGATGGGACAGTGTAGAGGGAGCTTTACTCTGTATCTAACCCTGTACCTGCCCTGGGAGTGTTTGATGGGACAGTGTAGAGGGAGCTTTACTCTGTATCTAACCCTGTACCTGCCCTGGGAGTGTTTGATGGGACAGTGTAGAGGGAGCTTTACTCTGTATCTAACCCTGTACCTGCCCTGGGAGTGTTTGATGGGACAGTGTAGAGGGAGCTTTACTCTGTATCTAACCCTGTACCTGCCCTGGGAGTGTTTGATGGGACAGTGTAGAGGGAGCTTTACTCTGTATCTAACCCTGTACCTGCCCTGGGAGTGTTTGATGGGACAGTGTAGAGGGAGCTTTACTCTGTATCTAACCCTGTACCTGCCCTGGGAGTGTTTGACTGGGACAGTGCAGAGGGAGCTTTCCTCTGTATCGAACCCTGTACCTGCCCTGGGAGTGTTTGATGGGACAGTGTAGAGGGAGCTTTACTCTGTATCTAACCCTGTACCTGCCCTGGGAGTGTTTGATGGGACAGTGTAGAGGGAGCTTTACTCTGTATCTAACCCTGTACCTGCCCTGGGAGTGTTTGATGGGACAGTGTAGAGGGAGCTTTGCTCTGTATCTAACCCTGTACCTGCCCTGGGAGTGTTTGACGGGACAGTGTAGAGGGAGCTTTCCTCTGTATCTAACCCTGTACCTGCCCTGGGAGTGTTTGATGGGACAGTGTAGAGGGAGCTTTACTCTGTATCTAACCCTGTACCTGCCCTGGGAGTGTTTGATGGGACAGTGTAGAGGGAGCTTTACTCTGTATCTAACCCTGTACCTGCCCTGGGAGTGTTTGACGGGACAGTGTAGAGGGAGCTTTACTCTGTATCTAACCCTGTACCTGCCCTGGGAGTGTTTGATGGGACAGTGTAGAGGGAGCTTTCCTCTGTATCTAACCCTGTACCTGCCCTGGGAGTGTTTGATGGGACAGTGTAGAGGGAGCTTTACTCTGTATCTAACCCTGTACCTGCCCTGGGAGTGTTTGATGGGACAGTGTAGAGGGAGCTTTACTCTGTATCTAACCCTGTACCTGCCCTGGGAGTGTTTGATGGGACAGTGTAGAGGGAGCTTTACTCTGTATCTAACCCTGTACCTGCCCTGGGAGTGTTTGATGGGACAGTGTAGAGGGAGCTTTACTCTGTATCTAACCCTGTACCTGCCCTGGGAGTGTTTGATGGGACAGTGTAGAGGGAGCTTTACTCTGTATCTAACCCTGTACCTGCCCTGGGAGTGTTTGATGGGACAGTGTAGAGGGAGCTTTACTCTGTATCTAACCCTGTACCTGCCCTGGGAGTGTTTGATGGGACAGTGTAGAGGGAGCTTTACTCTGTATCTAACCCTGTACCTGCCCTGGGAGTGTTTGACGGGACAGTGTAGAGGGAGCTTTCCTCTGTATCTAACCCTGTACCTGCCCTGGGAGTGTTTGACGGGACAGTGTAGAGGGAGCTTTACTCTGTATCTAACCCTGTACCTGCCCTGGGAGTGTTTGATGGGACAGTGTAGAGGGAGCTTTACTCTGTATCTAACCCTGTACCTGCCCTGGGAGTGTTTGACGGGACAGTGTAGAGGGAGCTTTACTCTGTATCTAACCCTGTACCTGCCCTGGGAGTGTTTGATGGGACAGTGTAGAGGGAGCTTTCCTCTGTATCTAACCCTGTACCTGCCCTGGGAGTGTTTGATGGGACAGTGTAGAGGGAGCTTTACTCTGTATCTAACCCTGTACCTGCCCTGGGAGTGTTTGATGGGACAGTGTAGAGGGAGCTTTACTCTGTATCTAACCCTGTACCTGCCCTGGGAGTGTTTGATGGGACAGTGTAGAGGGAGCTTTACTCTGTATCTCACCCTGTACCTGCCCTGGGAGTGTTTGATGGGACAGTGTAGAGGGAGCTTTACTCTGTATCTAACCCTGTACCTGCCCTGGGAGTGTTTGATGGGACAGTGTAGAGGGAGCTTTACTCTGTATCTAACCCTGTACCTGCCCTGGGAGTGTTTGATGGGACAGTGTAGAGGGAGCTTTACTCTGTATCTAACCCTGTACCTGCCCTGGGAGTGTTTGACTGGGACAGTGTAGAGGGAGCTTTCCTCTGTATCTAACCCTGTACCTGCCCTGGAAGTGTTTGACGGGACAGTGTAGAGGGAGCTTTACTCTGTATCTAACCCTGTACCTGCCCTGGGAGTGTTTGACGGGACAGTGTAGAGGGAGCTTTACTCTGTATCTAACCCTGTACCTGCCCTGGGAGTGTTTGACGGGACAGTGTAGAGGGAGCTTTACTCTGTATCTAACCCTGTACCTGCCCTGGGAGTGTTTGATGGGACAGTGTAGAGGGAGCTTTCCTCTGTATCTAACCCTGTACCTGCCCTGGGAGTGTTTGATGGGACAGTGTAGAGGGAGCTTTACTCTGTATCTAACCCTGTACCTGCCCTGGGAGTGTTTGATGGGACAGTGTAGAGGGAGCTTTACTCTGTATCTAACCCTGTACCTGCCCTGGGAGTGTTTGATGGGACAGTGTAGAGGGAGCTTTACTCTGTATCTAACCCTGTACCTGCCCTGGGAGTGTTTGATGGGACAGTGTAGAGGGAGCTTTACTCTGTATCTAACCCTGTACTTGCCCTGGGAGTGTTTGATGGGACAGTGTAGAGGGAGCTTTACTCTGTATCTAACCCTGTACCTGCCCTGGGAGTGTTTGACGGGACAGTGTAGAGGGAGCTTTACTCTGTATCTAACCCTGTACCTGCCCTGGGAGTGTTTGATGGGACAGTGTAGAGGGAGCTTTACTCTGTATCTAACCCTGTACCTGCCCTGGGAGTGTTTGATGGGACAGTGTAGAGGGAGCTTTACTCTGTATCTAACCCTGTACCTGCCCTGGGAGTGTTTGATGGGACAGTGTAGAGGGAGCTTTACTCTGTATCTAACCCTGTACCTGCCCTGGGAGTGTTTGACGGGACAGTGCAGAGGGAGCTTTCCTCTGTATCGAACCCTGTACCTGCCCTGGGAGTGTTTGATGGGACAGTGTAGAGGGAGCTTTACTCTGTATCTAACCCTGTACCTGCCCTGGGAGTGTTTGATGGGACAGTGTAGAGGGAGCTTTACTCTGTATCTAACCCTGTACCTGCCCTGGGAGTGTTTGATGGGACAGTGTAGAGGGAGCTTTACTCTGTATCTAACCCTGTACCTGCCCTGGGAGTGTTTGACGGGACAGTGTAGAGGGAGCTTTCCTCTGTATCTAACCCTGTACCTGCCCTGGGAGTGTTTGATGGGACAGTGTAGAGGGAGCTTTACTCTGTATCTAACCCTGTACCTGCCCTGGGAGTGTTTGATGGGACAGTGTAGAGGGAGCTTTACTCTGTATCTAACCCTGTACCTGCCCTGGGAGTGTTTGATGGGACAGTGTAGAGGGAGCTTTACTCTGTATCTAACCCTGTACCTGCCCTGGGAGTGTTTGATGGGACAGTGTAGAGGGAGCTTTACTCTGTATCTAACCCTGTACCTGCCCTGGGAGTGTTTGATGGGACAGTGTAGAGGGAGCTTTACTCTGTATCTAACCCTGTACCTGCCCTGGGAGTGTTTGATGGGACAGTGTAGAGGGAGCTTTACTCTGTATCTAACCCTGTACCTGCCCTGGGAGTGTTTGATGGGACAGTGTAGAGGGAGCTTTACTCTGTATCTAACCCTGTACCTGCCCTGGGAGTGTTTGATGGGACAGTGTAGAGGGAGCTTTACTCTGTATCTAACCCTGTACCTGCCCTGGGAGTGTTTGACGGGACAGTGTAGAGGGAGCTTTCCTCTGTATCTAACCCTGTACCTGCCCTGGGAGTGTTTGACGGGACAGTGTAGAGGGAGCTTTACTCTGTATCTAACCCTGTACCTGCCCTGGGAGTGTTTGATGGGACAGTGTAGAGGGAGCTTTACTCTGTATCTAACCCTGTACCTGCCCTGGGAGTGTTTGACGGGACAGTGTAGAGGGAGCTTTACTCTGTATCTAACCCTGTACCTGCCCTGGGAGTGTTTGATGGGACAGTGTAGAGGGAGCTTTCCTCTGTATCTAACCCTGTACCTGCCCTGGGAGTGTTTGATGGGACAGTGTAGAGGGAGCTTTACTCTGTATCTAACCCTGTACCTGCCCTGGGAGTGTTTGATGGGACAGTGTAGAGGGAGCTTTACTCTGTATCTAACCCTGTACCTGCCCTGGGAGTGTTTGATGGGACAGTGTAGAGGGAGCTTTACTCTGTATCTAACCCTGTACCTGCCCTGGGAGTGTTTGATGGGACAGTGTAGAGGGAGCTTTACTCTGTATCTAACCCTGTACCTGCCCTGGGAGTGTTTGACGGACAGTGTAGAGGGAGCTTTCCTCTGTATCTAACCCTGTACCTGCCCTGGGAGTGTTTGATGGGACAGTGTGGAGGGAGCTTTACTCTGTATCTAACCCTGTACCTGCCCTGGGAGTGTTTGATGGGACAGTGTAGAGGGAGCTTTACTCTGTATCTAACCCTGTACCTGCCCTGGGAGTGTTTGACGGGACAGTGTAGAGGGAGCTTTACTCTGTATCTAACCCTGTACCTGCCCTGGGAGTGTTTGATGGGACACTGTAGAGGGAGCTTTCCTCTGTATCTAACCCTGTACCTGCCCTGGGAGTGTTTGATGGGACAGTGTAGAGGGAGCTTTACTCTGTATCTAACCCTGTACCTGCCCTGGGAGTGTTTGATGGGACAGTGTAGAGGGAGCTTTACTCTGTATCTAACCCTGTACCTGCCCTGGGAGTGTTTGATGGGACAGTGTAGAGGGAGCTTTGCTCTGTATCTAACCCTGTACCTGCCCTGGGAGTGTTTGATGGGACAGTGTAGAGGGAGCTTTACTCTGTATCTAACCCTGTACCTGCCCTGGGAGTGTTTGATGGGACAGTGTAGAGGGAGCTTTACTCTGTATCTAACCCTGTACCTGCCCTGGGAGTGTTTGATGGGACAGTGTAGAGGGAGCTTTACTCTGTATCTAACCCTGTACCTGCCCTGGGAGTGTTTGATGGGACAGTGTAGGAGGGAGCTTTACTCTGTATCTAACCCTGTACCTGCCCTGGGAGTGTTTGATGGGACAGTGTAGAGGGAGCTTTACTCTGTATCTAACCCTGTACCTGCCCTGGGAGTGTTTGATGGGACAGTGTAGAGGGAGCTTTACTCTGTATCTAACCCTGTACCTGCCCTGGGAGTGTTTGATGGGACAGTGTAGAGGGAGCTTTACTCTGTATCTAACCCTGTACCTGCCCTGGGAGTGTTTGATGGGACAGTGTAGAGGGAGCTTTACTCTGTATCTAACCCTGTACCTGCCCTGGGAGTGTTTGATGGGACAGTGTAGAGGGAGCTTTACTCTGTATCTAACCCTGTACCTGCCCTGGGAGTGTTTGATGGGACAGTGTAGAGGGAGCTTTACTCTGTATCTAACCCTGTACCTGCCCTGGGAGTGTTTGATGGGACAGTGTAGAGGGAGCTTTACTCTGTATCTAACCCTGTACCTGCCCTGGGAGTGTTTGATGGGACAGTGTAGAGGGAGCTTTACTCTGTATCTAACCCTGTACCTGCCCTGGGAGTGTTTGATGGGACAGTGTAGAGGGAGCTTTACTCTGTATCTAACCCTGTACCTGCCCTGGGAGTGTTTGATGGGACAGTGTAGAGGGAGCTTTACTCTGTATCTAACCCTGTACCTGCCCTGGGAGTGTTTGATGGGACAGTGTAGAGGGAGCTTTACTCTGTATCTAACCCTGTACCTGCCCTGGGAGTGTTTGATGGGACAGTGTAGAGGGAGCTTTACTCTGTATCTAACCCTGTACCTGCCCTGGGAGTGTTTGACGGGACAGTGTAGAGGGAGCTTTACTCTGTCGGGAGTTCTGTATCTAACCCTGTACCTGCCCTGGGAGTGTTTGATGGGACAGTGTAGAGGGAGCTTTCCTCTGTATCTAACCCTGTACCTGCCCTGGGAGTGTTTGATGGGACAGTGTAGAGGGAGCTTTACTCTGTATCTAACCCTGTACCTGCCCTGGGAGTGTTTGATGGGACAGTGTAGAGGGAGCTTTACTCTGTATCTAACCCTGTACCTGCCCTGGGAGTGTTTGATGGGACAGTGTAGAGGGAGCTTTACTCTGTATCTAACCCTGTACCTGCCCTGGGAGTGTTTGATGGGACAGTGTAGAGGGAGCTTTACTCTGTATCTAACCCTGTACCTGCCCTGGGAGTGTTTGATGGGACAGTGTAGAGGGAGCTTTACTCTGTATCTAACCCTGTACCTGCCCTGGGAGTGTTTGATGGGACAGTGTAGAGGGAGCTTTACTCTGTATCTAACCCTGTACCTGCCCTGGGAGTGTTTGATGGGACAGTGTAGAGGGAGCTTTACTCTGTATCTAACCCTGTACCTGCCCTGGGAGTGTTTGATGGGACAGTGTAGAGGGAGCTTTACTCTGTATCTAACCCTGTACCTGCCCTGGGAGTGTTTGACGGGACAGTGTAGAGGGAGCTTTACTCTGTATCTAACCCTGTACCTGCCCTGGGAGTGTTTGATGGGACAGTGTAGAGGGAGCTTTACTCTGTATCTAACCCTGTACCTGCCCTGGGAGTGTTTGATGGGACAGTGTAGAGGGAGCTTTACTCTGTATCTAACCCTGTACCTGCCCTGGGAGTGTTTGATGGGACAGTGTAGAGGGAGCTTTACTCTGTATCTAACCCTGTACCTGCCCTGGAGTGTTTGATGGGACAGTGTAGAGGGAGCTTTACTCTGTATCTAACCCTGTACCTGCCCTGGGAGTGTTTGATGGGACAGTGTAGAGGGAGCTTTACTCTGTATCTAACCCTGTACCTGCCCTGGGAGTGTTTGATGGGACAGTGTAGAGGGAGCTTTACTCTGTATCTAACCCTGTACCTGCCCTGGGAGTGTTTGATGGGACAGTGTAGAGGGAGCTTTACTCTGTATCTAACCCTGTACCTGCCCTGGGAGTGTTTGATGGGACAGTGTAGAGGGAGCTTTACTCTGTATCTAACCCTGTACCTGCCCTGGGAGTGTTTGATGGGACAGTGTAGAGGGAGCTTTACTCTGTATCTAACCCTGTACCTGCCCTGGGAGTGTTTGATGGGACAGTGTAGAGGGAGCTTTACTCTGTATCTAACCCTGTACCTGCCCTGGGAGTGTTTGATGGGACAGTGTAGAGGGAGCTTTACTCTGTATCTAACCCTGTACCTGCCCTGGGAGTGTTTGATGGGACAGTGTAGAGGGAGCTTTACTCTGTATCTAACCCTGTAACCTGCCCTGGGAGTGTTTGATGGGACAGTGTAGAGGGAGCTTTACTCTGTATCTAACCCTGTACCTGCCCTGGGAGTGTTTGATGGGACAGTGTAGAGGGAGCTTTTACTCTGTATCTAACCCTGTACCTGCCCTGGGAGTGTTTGACGGGACAGTGTAGAGGAGCTTTA
>NW_027138878.1:0-31745 GCF_035084215.1 Heptranchias perlo | reverse complement strand
TCCAAGGATGAGGTTCTGCTCCTCGAGCCTCCGTTGAGTGTCATTGAACAGAGTGAGAGGCCGAGGGCCGAGGGGTCAGAGTGGGAGAGGGACGAGGAATTAAAATGGCGAGTGACCGGCAGGTCAGGGTCAGGCTCACGGACTGAGCGCAGGAACTCGGGAAAACCATCGGCCGGTCTGTGTGGGGTCTCCCCAATGTCGAGGAGACCTCCCTCCCTCCCCTCCCTCCCTCCCCTCCCTCCCCTTCCTCTCCCCCCCTCCCTCCCTCCCCTCCCTCCCCTTTCTCTCCCCCCTCCCTCCCTCCCACCCCCTTTCTCTCCCTCCCCTCCCTCCCTCCCCCTTTCTCTCCCTCCTCCCCTTCCTCCTCTTCCTCCCCTCCCTTTTCTCTCCCTTCCCCTTTCCTTCCACCCTCCCTCCTCCTTTCTCTCCCTCCCGCCCCTCCCCTCCCTCCCTCCTTTCTCTCCCTCCCTCCCATTCCTTCCCTCCCCCTCTCTCTCTCTCCCTCCCTCTCTCTCTCCATCCCTCCCCTCCCTCCCTCCCCTCCCTCCACCTTTCTCTCCCTCCCTCCCTCCCCCTTTCTCTCCCTTCCTTCCCTCCCTTTTTCTCTCCCACCCCTTTCTCTCCCTCCCTCCCTCCCCCTTTCTCTACCTCCCCCTTTCCCTCCCTCCCTCCCCTCCCTTTCTCTCCCTCCCCCTTTCACTCCCTCCCCCTTTCCCTCCCTCCCCCTTTCCCTCCTTCCCTTCCCTTTCCTCCCTCCCCTTCCTTCCCTCCCCCTTTCTCTCCCTCCCTCCCTCCCTCCCTCCCTCCCCCTTTCTCTCCCTCCCCCTTTCCCTCCCACCCCCTTTCTCTCCCTCCCTCCCCCTTTCTCTCCCTCCCTCCCCCTTTCTCTCCCTCCATCCCCCTTTCTCTCCCTCCATCCCCCTTTCTCTCCCTTCCCCTTTCTCTCCTTCCCTCCCCTTTCTCTCCGTCCCTCCCCTTTCTCTCCGTCCCTCCCTTCCCTTCCTCCCCTCCCTCCATCCCCCTTTCTCTCCCTCCCCTCCCTCCCCTTTCCCTCCCTCCCCTTTCTGACCCTCCCTCCCTCCCCTTTCCCTCCCCCTTTCTCTCCCTCCCTCCCCTTTCCTTCCCTCTCCTCCCTCCCCTCCATCCCTCCCCCTTTCTCTCCCTCCCTCCCCTTCCTTCCCTCCCCTTTCTCTCCCACCCCCTTCCTCCCTCCCCTCTCTCCCCTTCCTTCCGTCTCCTCTCCTCCCTCCCTTCCTTCCCTCCCCCTTTCTCTCCCTCCCCTCCCTCCCCTTCCCTTCCCTCTCCTCCCTCCCCTTCCTTCCCTCCCCCTTTCTCTCCCTCCCTCCCTCCCTTCCCTCCCTCTTTCTCTCCCTCCCCTTCCCTTTCCTCCCCCTTTCTCTCCTCCCTCCCCTTCCTTCCCTCTCCACCCTCCCCTTCCTTCCCTCCCCCGTTCTCTCCCTCCCTCCCCTTCTTCCCTCCCCCTTTCTCTCCCTCCCCCTTTCTCTCCCTCCCCTCTCTCCCCTTCCTTCCCTCTCCTCTCCTCCCTCCCCTTCCTTCCCTCCCCCTTTCTCTCCCTCTCCTCCCTCCCCTTCCTTCCCTCCCCCTTTCTCTCCTCCCCTCCCTCCCCCCTCTCCTCCCTCCCCTTCCTTCCCTCCACCTTTCTCTCCCTCCCTCCCTTCTCTCCCCCTTTCTCTCCTTCCCTCCCCCTTTCCTCCCTCCCTCTCCGTCCTTCCCTCCCTCTTTCTCTCCCTCCCTCCCCTTCCTTCCTCCCCCTTCTCTCCCTCCCCCTTTCTCTCCCTCCCCTCTCTCCCCTTCCTTCCCTCTCCTCTCCTCCCTCCCCTTCCTTCCCTCCCCTTTCTCTCCCTCCCCTCCCTCCCCTCTCCTCCCTCCCCTTCCTTCCCTCCACCTTTCTCTCCCTCCCTCCCTCCCTTCTCTCCCCCTTTCTCTCCTTCCCTCCCCCTTTCCTCCTCCCTCTCCGTCCTTCCCTCCCCCTTTCTCTCCCTCCCTCCCTTCCTTCCCTCTCCTCCCTCCCCTTCCTTCCCTCCCCCTTTCTCTCCCTCCCTCCCCTTCCTTCCCTCCCCCTTTCTCTCCCTCCCCCTTTCTCTCCTCCCTCTCTCCCCTTCCTTCCCTCTCTCTCCTCCCTCCCCTTCCTTCCCTCCCCCTTTCTCTCCCTCCCCTCCCTCCCCTCTCCTCCCTCCCCTTCCTTCCCTCCACCTTTCTCTCCCTCCCTCCCTCCCTTCTCTCCCCCTTTCTCTCCTTCCCTCCCCCTTTCCTCCCTCCCTCTCCGTCCTTCCCTCCCCCTTTCTCTCCCTCCCTCCCCTTCCTTCCCTCTCCTCCCTCCCCTTCCTTCCCTCCCCCTTTCTCTCCCTCCCTCCCCTTCCTTCCCTCCCCCTTTCTCTCCCTCCCCTCTCTCCCCTTCCTTCCCTCTCCTCTCCTCCCTCCCCTTCCTTCCCTCCCCCTTTCTCTCCCTCCCCTCCCTCCCCTTCCCTTCCCTCTCCTCCCTCCCCTTCCTTCCCTCCCCCCTTTCTCTCCCTCCCTCCCTCCCTTCCCTCCCCCTTTCTCTCCCTCCCTCCCCTCCCCCTTTCTCTCCTTCCCTTCCCTCCCCCTTTCCTCCCTCCCTCTCCGTCCTTCCCTCCCCCTTTCTCTCCCTCCCCCTTTCTCTCCCTCCCCTCTCTCCCCTTCCTTCCCTCCCCCTTTCTCTCCCTCCCCCCGTCTCCTTCCACTCCCCTCCCTCCCTCCCTCCCTTCCCTCCCCCTTTGAGAGAAGGGCTATTCCACCTGGAAGGAGTGTTTGGGGCCCTGGGCGGTGAGGGGAGGGAGGGAGGGAGGAGATGATGAGGGCGGAGTTCAGGCGTTGCATCTCCTGGGCTCGCAGGGGAAGGAGCCGTGGGGAGGAGGGCGGGTGTTTGGAGGGAGACGGACGAGTGGGCCCGGGTGGAGCGGAGGAGAGAGCGGCCCCTTGGGATAGGCTGAGAGGGAAGGGGATGGAGTGGGCGGAGGTCGATCCATCGAACGTGGAGGCTGGTGGGCTGGAGCTACATTAATATTTGCAAGGCCTTCCGCCCTACGGACCCTCTGAGGTCTCCTCCTGTCCCTGTGTAACAGGGCTCGAGAGGGGCTGAATGGCCTCCTCCTGTTCCTGTGTAACAGGGCTCGAGAGGGGCTGAATGGCCTCCTCCTGCCCCTAGGTCACATCGCTGACGTGGGAGCGATGGCTCGTGACTCTGCTGCCCACCGAGTTGCCGTCTGTACGAGGAACACAGGAGCGAGGAGGAGACCATTCAGCCCCTCGAGCCTATCCCGCCGTCCTATACGACCGTGGCTGACCTGTGACCCAACTCCATCGCCCCCATTTGGTGATCAAAAGTCGGTCGATCTCGGATTTAATCGACGATTGAGCCTCGACTGCCGTCTGCGGGAGAGAATCCCAAACCTCCCCCACCCTCTGGGTCGAGGAGTGGCTCCAAACGTCACTCCTGAAAGTCCTGGCTCCGATTTTCAGGCCTCGTCTGAGACTCCCCACCCAGCCAGATACCCCCTCACCCCCCCGTACCCACAGATACCCCGTCACCCCCCCCGTACCCACAGATACCCCCTCACCCCCCTGTACCCACAGATACCCCGTCACCCCCCCGTACCCACAGATACCCCCTCACCCCCTGTACCCAGATACCCCCTCACCCCCTGTACCCAGATACCCCCTCACCCCCCCGTACCCACAGATACCCCCTCACCCCCCCGTACCCACAGATACCCCCTCACCCCCATGTACCCAGATACCCCCCTCACCCCCCCGTACCCAGATACCCCCCTCACCCCCCTGTACCCAGATACCCCCCTCACCCCCCCGTACCCACAGATACCCCCTCACCCCCCCGTACCCACAGATACCCCCCTCACCCCCCTGTACCCAGATACCCCCCTCACCCCCCTGTACCCAGATACCCCCCTCACCCCCCCTGTACCCAGATACCCCCCTCACCCCCTCTACCCAGATACCCCCTCACCCCCCCGTACCCAGATACCCCCCTCACCCCCCTGTACCCAGATACCCCCCTCACCCCCCTGTACCCAGATACCCCCCTCACCCCCCTGTACCCAGATACCCCCCTCACCCCCCTGTACCCACAGATACCCCCCTCACCCCCCTGTACCCAGATACCCCATCACCCCCTGTACCCAGATACCCCATCACCCCCTGTACCCAGATACCCTCTCAACCCCCTGTACCCAGATACCCCTCTCAACCCCCGTACCCAGATACCCCCCTCACCCCCTCTACCCAGATACCCCCTCACCCCCCCTGTACCCAGATACCCCTCTCAACCCCCGTACCCAGATACCCCCCTGTACCCACAGATACCCCCAGTACCCAGATACCCCCTCACCCCCCTGTACCCAGATACCCCCCTGTACCCACAGATAACCCCAGTACCCAGATACCCCCTCACCCCCCTGTACCCAGATACCCCCCTGTACCCACAGATACCCCCCTGTACCCAGATACCCCCCTGTACCCACAGATACCCCCAGTACCCAGATACCCCCTCACCCCCCTTAATACCTTGAAGACTTCCATCAAATCACCCCTCAATCGTCTAAATTCCGGGGAACACGGGCAACAAGGACAAGCAGACAACACCGGGGTGGCGGGGGGGTGGGCCGCTGGACGCTGGCGGCGCCTTTATTGCCAAAGCGGGTCGATTAACAGCCCGGTCAGTCCTCGACTTCCCCACTCTCCGAATCCTCCCACTCCTCCACGGTCTTCTGGATCCAGTCGATGTAGTTCCCGACATTGGTGTAGACCCCGAAGCTGCCACACTGCGGGGGTCCGAAGGAGACGATGCCTCGGACCACGTGGCGAGCAGGGTCCCGGGCGTCCGTGAAGACGTAAGCCCCCCCGCTGTCTCCCTGGCAGGAGTCGGCGTTCCGCGAAGAGCTGGCGGGGATTTGCCCGGCGCAAATCATGTTGGCGGTGAAGGTTGGCACTCGGCCGCGGTAGTCCAGCCCCTCACACTTGTCCATCCTGGCGACGGGCACCCTGGCATACTGCAAGTGGACGGCGAGCTGCCTGGTCTCCGTCTTCCCCCACCCTGCGATGAAACCCAGCCTCCCCGTCTCGGGCGCCCGGCCCCCGGGCAGGCAGACGGGCGAGAGGAGGGGCCCCAGCCTGACTTTGCGCCGGAGCCTCACCAGGGCGATGTCGTGGTCGAAGTTGTATTCCCTCCTGTCCGCCCGCTGCTTCCTGTAACCGGGGTGGAGCACGGCCCCTTCCAGCTGGACGGGCGGGTCGGCCGCGGCGTCGGCCAGCGAGACGGCGCCCGCCCACATCGACGCCTGGCGCGAGCCGTCGAACAGGTGGGCGGCCGTCAGCACCCACCCGTCGGAGATCAGGGCGCCCGCCCCGCGCACGCCGTCGGCCGTGTGCAGCCGCACCTGCCAGGGGAAGTAGCCCGGATTCGCCCGTCTCCCGCCGAAGATGCGGCCATGCTCGGAGGAGAGGCCAGACCTCCCGCAGACTGCGTCGGGAGGGAAAATAGGAGGTTAGCGATCGCCCTCGTCTCTTGTGCGGAGAGAAAAACGCCGAGCGCGAGGGGGAGGGGCGTCAGCACGGCAATTGGGAGCGGGAAAAAAAAACGGCGTGGATATTCGACTGGGGGAGGCAGCGCACGACAGGCGGGACACGTTCGCCCGTCGCAGCCTCCACCTCCCTTCCGCCCCGGGATCGGCCTGGATGAAAACAGAGTTAAATATCGGACGGGGGGTACGAGGGGGAGGCTCACCGCATGCCCCGCTGGGCGCCGCCCCCCAAGGCCGAACATCCGGTGAGCTTTAAGGGTGGGGGTGGGGGTGGGGGGGCGGCGGGGGAGAGGGGGACTCCCCGGGACGTTGCGGGCCTGGTGTGACCCCGGACGGGTTCGGGCGGACGACTCGTGACCTCCTCACCGCCCCCCCCGCCCACCCCACGAGACCGCGTCCGGAAAAAAACCGCGCCGGGGCGATGCGGGACAGAGCGCGATCGCGGAGGGAGGCGGGAGAGGGTCCGATCTCTTTCAGAGAGCCAGCACAGGCACGATGGGCCGAATGGCCAGCCCCAAACCCCACCCGCCCGCCCGCCCCGGCCCTTTCCTGCGCTGGACTGATTCTGTCATTTACCTGGTTTGCATTTCGGGACGGTCGGGTCTCCCCCAGTGACGTCCACCCATTCGGCATCCGTGGAGCATTCATAGGTAGCTGTCAGGAGGAGAGGATATCAGAGAGGGGTATCAGTTAGAGAGAGGTATCAGTTCGAGGGAGGTATCAGTTAGAGAGGGGTATCAGTTAGAGAGGGGTATCAGTTAGAGAGAGGTATCAGTGAGAGAGGGGTATCAGTTCGAGAGAGGCATCAGTTAGAGAGGGGTATCAGTTAGAGAGAGGTATCAGTTAGAGAGGGGTATCAGTTAGAGAGAGGCATCAGTTAGAGAGGGGTATCAGTTAGAGAGAGGTATCAGTTAGAGAGAGGTATCAGTTAGAGAGGGGTATCAGTTAGAGAGAGGTATCAGTTAGATGTATCAGTTAGAGAGGGGTACCAGTTAGAGAGAGGTATCAGTTAGAGAGGGGTATCAGTTGGAGAGAGGCATCAGTTAGAGAGGGGTATCAGTTAGAGAGAGGTATCAGTTAGAGAGGGGTATCAGTTAGAGAGAGGCATCAGTTAGAGAGGGGTATCAGTTAGAGAGAGGTATCAGTTAGAGAGAGGTATCAGTTAGAGAGAGGCATCAGTTAGAGAGGGGTATCAGTTAGAGAGAGGTATCAGTTAGAGAGAGGTATCAGTTAGAGAGAGGTATCAGTTAGAGAGGGGTATCAGTTAGAGAGAGGTATCAGTTAGATGTATCAGTTAGAGAGGGGTATCAGTTAGAGAGAGGTATCAGTTAGAGAGAGGTATCAGTTAGATGTATCAGTTAGAGAGGGGTATCAGTTAGAGAGAGGTATCAGTTAGATGTATCAGTTAGAGAGGGGTATCAGTTAGAGAGAGGTATCAGTTAGATGTATCAGTTAGAGAGGGGTATCAGTTAGAGAGAGGTATCAGTTAGAGAGGGGTATCAGTTAGAGAGAGGTATCAGTTAGAGAGAGGTATCAGTTAGAGAGGGGTATCAGTTAGAGAGAGGTATCAGTTAGAGAGGGGTATCAGTTAGAGAGAGGCATCAGTTAGAGAGAGGTATCAGTTAGATGTATCAGTTAGAGAGGGGTATCAGTTAGAGAGGGGTATCAGTTAGAGAGAGGTATCAGTTAGAGAGGGGTATCAGTTAGAGAGAGAGGTATCAGTTAGAGAGGGGTATCAGTTAGATGTATCAGTTAGAGAGGGGTATCAGTTAGAGAGGGGTATCAGTTAGAGAGGGGTATCAGTTAGAGAGGGGTATCGGTTAGAGAGGGGTATCAGTTAGAGAGAGGTATCAGTTAGAGAGAGAGGTATCAGTTCGAGAGAGGCATCAGTTAGAGAGGGGTAACAGTTAGGGAGAGGTATCAGTTAGATGTATCAGTTAGAGAGGGGTATCAGTTGGAGAGAGGTATCAGTTAGATGTATCAGTGAGAGAGGGGTATCAGTTAGAGAGAGGTATCAGTTAGAGAGAGAGGTATCAGTTAGAGAGAGGCATCAGTTAGAGAGGGGTATCAGTTAGAGAGAGGTATCAGTTAGAGAGGGGTATCAGTTCGAGAGGGGTATCGGTTAGAGAGGGGTATCAGTTAGAGAGAGGTATCAGTTAGATGTATCAGTTAGAGAGGGGTATCAGTTAGAGAGAGGTATCAGTTAGATGTATCAGTTAGAGAGGGGTATCAGTTAGAGAGAGGTATCAGTTAGATGTATCAGTTAGAGAGGGGTATCAGTTAGAGAGGGGTATCAGTTAGAGAGAGGTATCAGTTAGAGAGAGGTATCAGTTAGAGAGAGGCATCAGTTAGAGAGGGGTATCAGTTAGAGAGAGGTATCAGTTAGAGAGGGGTATCAGTTAGAGAGAGGCATCAGTTAGAGAGAGGTATCAGTTAGATGTATCAGTTAGAGAGGGGTATCAGTTCGAGAGGGGTATCAGTTAGAGAGAGGTATCAGTTAGAGAGGGGTATCAGTTAGAGAGAGAGGTATCAGTTAGAGAGGGGTATCAGTTAGATGTATCAGTTAGAGAGGGGTATCAGTTAGAGAGGGGTATCGGTTAGAGAGGGGTATCAGTTAGAGAGAGGTATCAGTTAGAGAGAGAGGTATCAGTTCGAGAGAGGCATCAGTTAGAGAGGGGTAACAGTTAGAGAGAGGTATCAGTTAGATGTATCAGTTAGAGAGAGGTATCAGTTAGAGAGAGGTATCAGTTAGAGAGAGGCATCAGTTAGAGAGAGGCATCAGTTAGAGAGGGGTATCAGTTAGAGAGAGGTATCAGTTAGAGAGAGGTATCAGTTAGAGAGAGGCATCAGTTCGATGTATCAGTTAGAGAGGGGTATCAGTTAGAGAGAGGTATCAGTTAGATGTATCAGTTAGAGAGGGGTATCAGTTAGAGAGAGGTATCAGTTAGATGTATCAGTTAGAGAGGGGTATCAGTTAGAGAGAGGTATCAGTTAGAGAGAGGTATCAGTTAGATGTATCAGTTAGAGAGGGGTATCAGTTAGAGAGAGGTATCAGTTAGATGTATCAGTTAGAGAGGGGTATCAGTTAGAGAGAGGTATCAGTTAGATGTATCAGTTAGAGAGGGGTATCAGTTAGAGAGGGGTATCAGTTCGAGAGAGGTATCAGTTAGAGAGAGGTATCAGTTAGAGAGAGGCATCAGTTAGAGAGGGGTATCAGTTAGAGAGAGGTATCAGTTAGAGAGGGGTATCAGTTAGAGAGAGGCATCAGTTACAGAGAGGTATCAGTTAGATGTATCAGTTAGAGAGGGGTATCAGTTAGAGAGGGGTATCAGTTAGAGAGAGGTATCAGTTAGAGAGGGGTATCAGTTAGAGAGAGAGGTATCAGTTAGAGAGGGGTATCAGTTAGATGTATCAGTTAGAGAGGGGTATCAGTTAGAGAGGGGTATCGGTTAGAGAGGGGTATCAGTTAGAGAGGGGTATCAGTTAGAGAGAGGTATCAGTTAGATGTATCAGTTAGAGAGGGGTATCAGTTGGAGAGAGGTATCAGTTAGATGTATCAGTGAGAGAGGGGTATCAGTTAGAGAGAGAGGTATCAGTTCGAGAGAGGCATCAGTTAGAGAGGGGTAACAGTTAGAGAGAGGTATCAGTTAGATGTATCAGTTAGAGAGGGGTATCAGTTGGAGAGAGGTATCAGTTAGAGAGAGAGGTATCAGTTAGAGAGAGGCATCAGTTAGAGAGGGGTATCAGTTAGAGAGAGGTATCAGTTAGAGAGGGGTATCAGTTAGAGAGAGGTATCAGTTAGAGAGAGAGGTATCAGTTAGAGAGAGGCATCAGTTAGAGAGGGGTATCAGTTAGAGAGAGGTATCAGTTAGAGAGGGGTATCAGTTCGAGAGGGGTATCGGTTAGAGAGGGGTATCAGTTAGAGAGAGGTATCAGTTAGATGTATCAGTTAGAGAGGGGTATCAGTTAGAGAGAGGTATCAGTTAGATGTATCAGTTAGAGAGGGGTATCAGTTAGAGAGAGGTATCAGTTAGATGTATCAGTTAGAGAGGGGTATCAGTTAGAGAGGGGTATCAGTTAGAGAGAGGTATCAGTTAGAGAGAGGTATCAGTTAGAGAGAGGCATCAGTTAGAGAGGGGTATCAGTTAGAGAGAGGTATCAGTTAGAGAGGGGTATCAGTTAGAGAGAGGCATCAGTTAGAGAGAGGTATCAGTTAGATGTATCAGTTAGAGAGGGGTATCAGTTAGAGAGGGGTATCAGTTAGAGAGAGGTATCAGTTAGAGAGGGGTATCAGTTAGAGAGAGAGGTATCAGTTAGAGAGGGGTATCAGTTAGATGTATCAGTTAGAGAGGGGTATCAGTTAGAGAGGGGTATCGGTTAGAGAGGGGTATCAGTTAGAGAGAGGTATCAGTTAGAGAGAGGCATCAGTTAGATGTATCAGTTAGAGAGGGGTATCAGTTAGAGAGGGGTATCGGTTAGAGAGGGGTATCAGTTAGAGAGGGGTATCAGTTCGAGAGAGGCATCAGTTAGAGAGGGGTAACAGTTAGAGAGAGGTATCAGTTAGATGTATCAGTTAGAGAGGGGTATCAGTTGGAGAGAGGTATCAGTTAGAGAGAGAGGTATCAGTTAGAGAGAGGCATCAGTTAGAGAGGGGTATCAGTTAGATGTATCAGTGAGAGAGGGGTATCAGTTAGAGAGAGGTATCAGTTAGAGAGAGAGGTATCAGTTAGAGAGAGGCATCAGTTAGAGAGGGGTATCAGTTAGAGAGAGGTATCAGTTAGAGAGGGGTATCAGTTCGAGAGGGGTATCGGTTAGAGAGGGGTATCAGTTAGAGAGAGGTATCAGTTAGATGTATCAGTTAGAGAGAGGTATCAGTTAGAGAGAGATGTATCAGTTAGAGAGAGGCATCAGTTAGAGAGGGGTATTAGTTAGAGAGGGTTATCAGTTAGAGAGAGGTATCAGAGAGGGGTATCAGTTAGAGAGAGGTATCAGTTAGAGAGGGGTATCAGTAAGAGAGGGGTATCAGTTAGAGAGAGGTATCAGTTAGAGAGGGGTATCAGTTAGAGAGGGGTATTAGTTAGAGAGAGGTATCAGTTAGAGAGAGGTATCAGAGAGGGGTATCAGTTAGAGAGGGGTATCAGAGAGGGGTATCAGTTAGAGAGAGGTATCAGTTAGAGAGGGGTATCAGTTAGAGAGGGGTATCAGTTAGAGAGAGGCATCAGTTAGAGAGAGGTATCAGTTAGAGAGAGAGGTATCAGTTAGAGAGGGGTATCAGTTAGAGAGGGGTATCAGGTAGAGAGAGGTATCAGTTAGAGAGAGAGGTATCAGTGAGAGAGGGGTATCAGTTAGAGAGAGGCATCAGTTAGAGAGAGGTATCAGTTAGAGAGGGGTATCAGTTAGAGAGAGGTATCAGTTAGAGAGGGGTATCAGTTAGAGAGGGGTATCAGTTAGAGAGAGGTATCAGTCAGAGAGGGGTATCAGTCAGAGAGAGGTATCAGTTAGAGAGGGGTATCAGTTAGAGAGAGGTATCAGTTAGAGAGAGGTATCGGTTAGAGAGGGGTATCATTTAGAGAGGGGTATCAGTTAGAGATGGGTTTCAGTTAGAGAGAGGTATCAGTTAGAGAGGGGTATCAGTTCGAGAGAGGTATCAGTTAGAGAGAGGCATCGGTTAGAGAAGGGTATCATTTAGAGAGGGGTATCAGTTAGAGATGGGTTTCAGTTAGAGAGAGGTATCAGTTAGAGAGGGGTATCAGTTGGAGAGGGGTATCAGTTGGAGAGGGGTATCAGTTCGAGAGAGGTATCAGTTAGAGAGGGGTATCAGTTAGAGAGAGGTATCAGTTAGAGAGGGGTATCAGTTGGAGAGAGGTATCAGTTAGAGAGAGGTATCAGTTAGAGAGGGGTATCAGTTAGAGAGAGGTATCAGTTAGAGAGGGGTATCAGTTGGAGAGAGGTATCAGTTAGAGAGAGGTATCAGTTAGAGAGAGGCATCGGTTAGAGAAGGGTATCATTTAGAGAGGGGTATCAGTTAGAGATGGGTTTCAGTTAGAGAGAGGTATCAGTTAGAGAGGGGTATCAGTTAGAGAGGGGTATCAGTTAGAGAGAGGTATCAGTTAGAGAGGGGTATCAGTTAGAGAGAAGTATCAGTTAGAGAGAGGCATCAGTTAGAGAGAGGTATCAGTTAGAGAGGGGTATCAGTTCGAGAGAGGTATCAGTTAGAGAGAGGTATCAGTTAGAGAGGGGTATCAGTTAGAGAGGGGTATCAGTTAGAGAGAGGTATCAGTTAGAGAGGGGTATCAGTTGGAGAGAGGTATCAGTTAGAGAGGGGTATCAGTTCGAGAGAGGTATCAGTTAGAGAGGGGTATCAGTTAGAGAGGGGTATCAGTTCGAGAGAGGTATCAGTTAGAGAGGGGTATCAGTTAGAGAGGGGTATCAGTTAGAGAGAGGTATCAGTTAGAGAGGGGTATCAGTTAGAGAGGGGTATCAGTTGGAGAGAGGTATCATTTAGAGAGGGGTATCAGTTAGAGAGGGGTATCAGTTAGAGAGAGGTATCAGTTAGAGAGGGGTATCAGTTAGAGAGGGGTATCAGTTGGAGAGAGGTATCATTTAGAGAGGGGTATCAGTTAGAGATGGGTTTCAGTTAGAGAGGGGTATCAGTTAGAGAGAGGTATCAGTTAGAGAGGGGTATCAGTTAGAGAGAGGTATCAGTTAGAGAGAGGTATCAGTTAGAGAGAGGCATCAGTTAGAGAGGGGTATCAGTTAGAGAGAGGTATCAGTTCGAGAGGGGTATCAGTTCGAGAGGGGTATCAGTTAGAGAGGGGTATCAGTTAGAGAGGGGTATCAGTTAGAGAGGGGTATCAGTTAGAGAGAGGTATCAGTTAGAGAGAGAGGTATCAGTTAGAGAGAGGCATCAGTTAGAGAGGGGTATCAGTTAGAGAGGGTTATCAGTTAGAGAGAGGTATCAGAGAGGGGTATCAGTTAGAGAGAGGTATCAGTTAGAGAGGGGTATCAGTAAGAGAGGGGTATCAGTTAGAGAGAGGTATCAGTTAGAGAGGGGTATCAGTTAGAGAGGGGTATTAGTTAGAGAGAGGTATCAGTTCGAGAGAGGTATCAGAGAGGGGTATCAGTTAGAGAGGGGTATCAGAGAGGGGTATCAGTTAGAGAGGGGTATCAGTTAGAGAGGGGTATCAGTTAGAGAGGGGTATCAGTTAGAGAGAGGCATCAGTTAGAGAGAGGTATCAGTTAGAGAGAGGTATCAGTTAGAGAGGGGTATCAGTTAGAGAGAGGTATCAGTTAGAGAGGGGTATCAGTTAGAGAGGGGTATCAGTTAGAGAGAGGTATCAGTTAGAGAGGGGTATCAGTTAGAGAGGGGTATCAGTTAGAGAGGGGTATCAGTTAGAGAGAGGCATCAGTTAGAGAGAGGTATCAGTTAGAGAGAGGTATCAGTTAGAGAGGGGTATCAGTTAGAGAGAGGCATCAGTTAGAGAGAGGTATCAGTTAGAGAGGGGTATCAGTTAGAGAGAGGTATCAGTTAGAGAGGGGTATCAGTTAGAGAGGGGTATCAGTTAGAGAGAGGTATCAGTCAGAGAGGGGTATCAGTCAGAGAGAGGTATCAGTCAGAGAGGGGTATCAGTTAGAGAGGGGTATCAGTTAGAGAGAGGTATCGGTTAGAGAGAGGTATCGGTTAGAGAGGGGTATCATTTAGAGAGGGGTATCAGTTAGAGATGGGTTTCAGTTAGAGAGAGGTATCAGTTAGAGAGGGGTATCAGTTGGAGAGGGGTATCAGTTGGAAAGGGGTATCAGTTCGAGAGAGGTATCAGTTAGAGAGGGGTATCAGTTAGAGAGAGGTATCAGTTAGAGAGGGGTATCAGTTGGAGAGAGGTATCAGTTAGAGAGAGGTATCAGTTAGAGAGAGGCATCGGTTAGAGAGAGGCATCGGTTAGAGAAGGGTATCATTTAGAGACGGGTATCAGTTAGAGAGAGGTATCAGTTAGAGAGGGGTATCAGTTAGAGAGAAGTATCAGTTAGAGAGAGGCATCAGTTAGAGAGAGGTATCAGTTAGAGAGGGGTATCAGTTGGAGAGAGGTATCATTTAGAGAGGGGTATCAGTTAGAGATGGGTTTCAGTTAGAGAGGGGTATCAGTTAGAGAGAGGTATCAGTTAGAGAGGGGTATCAGTTAGAGAGAGGTATCAGTTAGAGAGAGGTATCAGTTAGAGAGAGGCATCAGTTAGAGAGGGGTATCAGTTAGAGAGAGGTATCAGTTCGAGAGGGGTATCAGTTCGAGAGGGGTATCAGTTAGAGAGGGGTATCAGTTAGAGAGGGGTATCAGTTAGAGAGGGGTATCAGTTAGAGAGAGGTATCAGTTAGAGAGAGAGGTATCAGTTAGAGAGAGGCATCAGTTAGAGAGGGGTATCAGTTAGAGAGGGTTATCAGTTAGAGAGAGGTATCAGAGAGGGGTATCAGTTAGAGAGAGGTATCAGTTAGAGAGGGGTATCAGTAAGAGAGGGGTATCAGTTAGAGAGAGGTATCAGTTAGAGAGGGGTATCAGTTAGAGAGGGGTATTAGTTAGAGAGAGGTATCAGTTCGAGAGAGGTATCAGAGAGGGGTATCAGTTAGAGAGGGGTATCAGAGAGGGGTATCAGTTAGAGAGGGGTATCAGTTAGAGAGGGGTATCAGTTAGAGAGGGGTATCAGTTAGAGAGAGGCATCAGTTAGAGAGAGGTATCAGTTAGAGAGAGGTATCAGTTAGAGAGGGGTATCAGTTAGAGAGAGGTATCAGTTAGAGAGGGGTATCAGTTAGAGAGGGGTATCAGTTAGAGAGAGGTATCAGTTAGAGAGGGGTATCAGTTAGAGAGGGGTATCAGTTAGAGAGGGGTATCAGTTAGAGAGAGGCATCAGTTAGAGAGAGGTATCAGTTAGAGAGAGGTATCAGTTAGAGAGGGGTATCAGTTAGAGAGAGGCATCAGTTAGAGAGAGGTATCAGTTAGAGAGGGGTATCAGTTAGAGAGAGGTATCAGTTAGAGAGGGGTATCAGTTAGAGAGGGGTATCAGTTAGAGAGAGGTATCAGTCAGAGAGGGGTATCAGTCAGAGAGAGGTATCAGTCAGAGAGGGGTATCAGTTAGAGAGGGGTATCAGTTAGAGAGAGGTATCGGTTAGAGAGAGGTATCGGTTAGAGAGGGGTATCATTTAGAGAGGGGTATCAGTTAGAGATGGGTTTCAGTTAGAGAGAGGTATCAGTTAGAGAGGGGTATCAGTTGGAGAGGGGTATCAGTTGGAAAGGGGTATCAGTTCGAGAGAGGTATCAGTTAGAGAGGGGTATCAGTTAGAGAGAGGTATCAGTTAGAGAGGGGTATCAGTTGGAGAGAGGTATCAGTTAGAGAGAGGTATCAGTTAGAGAGAGGCATCGGTTAGAGAGAGGCATCGGTTAGAGAAGGGTATCATTTAGAGACGGGTATCAGTTAGAGAGAGGTATCAGTTAGAGAGGGGTATCAGTTAGAGAGAAGTATCAGTTAGAGAGAGGCATCAGTTAGAGAGAGGTATCAGTTAGAGAGGGGTATCAGTTCGAGAGAGGTATCAGTTAGAGAGGGGTATCAGTTAGAGAGAGGTATCAGTTAGAGAGGGGTATCAGTTAGAGAGAGGTATCAGTTAGAGAGGGGTATCAGTTAGAGAGAGGCATCAGTTGGAGCGGGGTATCAGTTAGAGAGAGGTATCAGTTAGAGAGAGGCATCAGTTAGAGAGGGGTATCAGTTAGAGAGAGGTATCAGTTAGAGAGGGGTATCAGTTAGAGAGAGGCATCAGTTGGAGAGGGGTATCAGTTAGAGAGGGGTATCAGTTAGAGAGAGGCATCAGTTAGAGAGGGGTATCAGTTAGAGAGAGGTATCAGTTAGAGAGAGGTATCAGTTAGAGAGGGGTATCAGTTAGAGAGAGGTATCAGTTAGAGAGGGGTATCAGTTAGAGAGGGGTACCAGTTAGAGAGAGGTATCAGTTAGAGAGGGGTATCAGTTGGAGAGAGGCATCAGTTAGAGAGGGGTATCAGTTAGAGAGGGGTATCAGTTAGAGAGAGGTATCAGTTAGAAAGGGGTATCAGTTAGAGAGAGGCATCAGTTAGAGAGGGGTATCAGTTAGAGAGAGGTATCAGTTAGAGAGAGGTATCAGTTAGAGAGAGGCATCAGTTAGAGAGGGGTATCAGTTAGAGAGGGGTATCAGTTAGAGAGAGGTATCAGTTAGAAAGGGGTATCAGTTAGAGAGAGGCATCAGTTAGAGAGGGGTATCAGTTAGAGAGAGGTATCAGTTAGAGAGAGGTATCAGTTAGAGAGAGGCATCAGTTAGAGAGGGGTATCAGTTAGAGAGAGGTATCAGTTAGAGAGAGGTATCAGTTAGAGAGGGGTATCAGTTAGAGAGAGGTATCAGTTCGATGTATCAGTTAGAGAGGGGTATCAGTTAGAGAGAGGTATCAGTTAGATGTATCAGTTAGAGAGGGGTATCAGTTAGAGAGAGGTATCAGTTAGATGTATCAGTTAGAGAGGGGTATCAGTTAGAGAGAGGTATCAGTTAGATGTATCAGTTAGAGAGGGGTATCAGTTAGAGAGGGGTATCAGTTAGAGAGAGGTATCAGTTAGAGAGAGGCATCAGTTAGAGAGGGGTATCAGTTAGAGAGAGGTATCAGTTAGAGAGGGGTATCAGTTAGAGAGAGGCATCAGTTAGAGAGGGGTATCAGTTAGAGAGAGGTATCAGTTAGAGAGAGGCATCAGTTAGAGAGAGGTATCAGTTAGAGAGGGGTATCAGTTAGAGAGGGGTATCAGTTAGAGAGAGGTATCAGTTAGAGAGGGGTATCAGTTAGAGAGAGAGGTATCAGTTAGAGAGGGGTATCAGTTAGATGTATCAGTTAGAGAGGGGTATCAGTTAGAGAGGGGTATCGGTTAGAGAGGGGTATCAGTTAGAGAGAGGTATCAGTTAGAGAGAGAGGTATCAGTTCGAGAGAGGTATCAGTTAGAGAGGGGTATCAGTTAGAGAGAGGTATCAGTTAGAGAGAGGCATCAGTTAGAGAGGGGTATCAGTTAGAGAGATGTATCAGTTAGAGAGAGGTATCAGTTAGAGAGAGGCATCAGTTAGAGAGGGGTATCAGTTAGAGAGAGGTATCAGTTAGAGAGAGGTATCAGTTAGAGAGAGGTATCAGTTAGAGAGGGGTATCAGTTAGAGAGAGGTATCAGTTAGATGTATCAGTTAGAGAGGGGTATCAGTTAGAGAGAGGTATCAGTTAGATGTATCAGTTAGAGAGGGGTATCAGTTAGAGAGAGGTATCAGTTAGATGTATCAGTTAGAGAGGGGTATCAGTTAGAGAGGGGTATCAGTTAGAGAGAGGTATCAGTTAGAGAGAGGTATCAGTTAGAGAGAGGCATCAGTTAGAGAGAGGTATCAGTTAGATGTATCAGTTAGAGAGGGGTATCAGTTAGAGAGGGGTATCAGTTAGAGAGGGGTATCAGTTAGAGAGAGGTATCAGTTAGAGAGAGGTATCAGTTAGAGAGAGGCATCAGTTAGAGAGGGGTATCAGTTAGAGAGAGGTATCAGTTAGAGAGGGGTATCAGTTAGAGAGAGGCATCAGTTCGAGAGAGGTATCAGTTAGATGTATCAGTTAGAGAGGGGTATCAGTTAGAGAGGGGTATCAGTTAGAGAGAGGTATCAGTTAGAGAGGGGTATCAGTTAGAGAGAGGTATCAGTTAGAGAGGGGTATCAGTTAGATGTATCAGTTAGAGAGGGGTATCAGTTAGAGAGGGGTATCGGTTAGAGAGGGGTATCAGTTAGAGAGAGGTATCAGTTAGAGAGAGAGGTATCAGTTCGAGAGAGGCATCAGTTAGAGAGGGGTAACAGTTAGAGAGAGGTATCAGTTAGATGTATCAGTGAGAGAGGGGTATCAGTTAGAGAGAGGTATCAGTTAGAGAGAGAGGTATCAGTTAGAGAGAGGCATCAGTTAGAGAGGGGTATCAGTTAGAGAGAGGTATCAGTTAGAGAGGGGTATCAGTTCGAGAGGGGTATCGGTTAGAGAGGGGTATCAGTTAGAGAGAGGTATCAGTTAGATGTATCAGTTAGAGAGAGGTATCAGTTAGATGTATCAGTTAGAGAGGGGTATCAGTTAGAGAGAGGTATCAGTTAGATGTATCAGTTAGAGAGGGGTATCATTAGAGAGAGGTATCAGTTAGAGAGACGTATCAGTTAGAGAGAGGCATCAGTTAGAGAGGGGTATCAGTTAGAGAGAGGTATCAGTTAGAGAGGGGTATCAGTTAGAGAGAGGCATCAGTTAGAGAGAGGTATCAGTTAGATGTATCAGTTAGAGAGGGGTATCAGTTAGAGAGGGGTATCAGTTAGAGAGAGGTATCAGTTAGAGAGAGGCATCAGTTAGAGAGAGAGGTATCAGTTAGAGAGGGGTATCAGTTAGATGTATCAGTTAGAGAGGGGTATCAGTTAGAGAGGGGTATCGGTTAGAGAGGGGTATCAGTTAGAGAGAGGTATCAGTTAGAGAGAGAGGTATCAGTTCGAGAGAGGCATCAGTTAGAGAGGGGTAACAGTTAGAGAGAGGTATCAGTTAGATGTATCAGTTAGAGAGAGGTATCAGTTAGAGAGAGGTATCAGTTAGAGAGAGGCATCAGTTAGAGAGGGGTATCAGTTAGAGAGAGGTATCAGTTAGAGAGAGGTATCAGTTAGAGAGAGGTATCAGTTAGAGAGGGGTATCAGTTAGAGAGAGGTATCAGTTAGATGTATCAGTTAGAGAGGGGTATCAGTTAGAGAGAGGTATCAGTTAGATGTATCAGTTAGAGAGGGGTATCAGTTAGAGAGAGGTATCAGTTAGATGTATCAGTTAGAGAGGGGTATCAGGTAGAGAGAGGTATCAGTTAGATGTATCAGTTAGAGAGGGGTATCAGTTAGAGAGGGGTATCAGTTAGAGAGAGGTATCAGTTAGAGAGAGGTATCAGTTAGAGAGAGGCATCAGTTAGAGAGGGGTATCAGTTAGAGAGAGGTATCAGTTAGAGAGGGGTATCAGTTAGAGAGAGGCATCAGTTAGAGAGAGGTATCAGTTAGATGTATCAGTTAGAGAGGGGTATCAGTTAGAGAGGGGTATCAGTTAGAGAGAGGTATCAGTTAGAGAGGGGTATCAGTTAGAGAGAGAGGTATCAGTTAGAGAGGGGTATCAGTTAGATGTATCAGTTAGAGAGGGGTATCAGTTAGAGAGGGGTATCGGTTAGAGAGGGGTATCAGTTAGAGAGAGGTATCAGTTAGAGAGAGAGGTATCAGTTCGAGAGAGGCATCAGTTAGAGAGGGGTAACAGTTAGAGAGAGGTATCAGTTAGATGTATCAGTTAGAGAGGGGTATCAGTTGGAGAGAGGTATCAGTTAGATGTATCAGTGAGAGAGGGGTATCAGTTAGAGAGAGGTATCAGTTAGAGAGAGAGGTATCAGTTAGAGAGAGGCATCAGTTAGAGAGGGGTATCAGTTAGAGAGAGGTATCAGTTAGAGAGGGGTATCAGTTCGAGAGGGGTATCGGTTAGAGAGGGGTATCAGTTAGAGAGAAGTATCAGTTAGATGTATCAGTTAGAGAGGGGTATCAGTTAGAGAGAGGTATCAGTTAGATGTATCAGTTAGAGAGGGGTATCAGTTAGAGAGAGGTATCAGTTAGATGTATCAGTTAGAGAGGGGTATCAGTTAGAGAGGGGTATCAGTTAGAGAGAGGTATCAGTTAGAGAGAGGCATCAGTTAGAGAGGGGTATCAGTTAGAGAGAGGTATCAGTTAGAGAGAGGTATCAGTTAGAGAGGGGTATCAGTTAGAGAGAGGCATCAGTTAGAGAGAGGTATCAGTTAGATGTATCAGTTAGAGAGGGGTATCAGTTAGAGAGGGGTATCAGTTAGAGAGAGGTATCAGTTAGAGAGGGGTATCAGTTAGAGAGAGAGGTATCAGTTAGAGAGGGGTATCAGTTAGATGTATCAGTTAGAGAGGGGTATCAGTTAGAGAGAGGTATCAGTTAGATGTATCAGTGAGAGAGGGGTATCAGTTAGAGAGAGGTATCAGTTAGAGAGAGAGGTATCAGTTAGAGAGAGGCATCAGTTAGAGAGGGGTATCAGTTAGAGAGAGGTATCAGTTAGAGAGAGAGGTATCAGTTAGAGAGAGGCATCAGTTAGAGAGGGGTATCAGTTAGAGAGAGGTATCAGTTAGAGAGGGGTATCAGTTCGAGAGGGGTATTGGTTAGAGAGGGGTATCAGTTAGAGAGAGGTATCAGTTAGATGTATCAGTTAGAGAGAGGTATCAGTTAGAGAGAGAGGTATCAGTTAGAGAGAGGCATCAGTTAGAGAGGGGTATTAGTTAGAGAGGGTTATCAGTTAGAGAGAGGTATCAGAGAGGGGTATCAGTTAGAGAGAGGTATCAGTTAGAGAGGGGTATCAGTAAGAGAGGGGTATCAGTTAGAGAGAGATATCAGTTAGAGAGGGGTATCAGTTAGAGAGGGGTATTAGTTAGAGAGAGGTATCAGTTAGAGAGAGGTATCAGAGAGGGGTATCAGTTAGAGAGGGGTATCAGAGAGGGGTATCAGTTAGAGAGAGGTATCAGTTAGAGAGGGGTATCAGTTAGAGAGGGGTATCAGTTAGAGAGGGGTATCAGTTAGAGAGAGGCATCAGTTAGAGAGAGGTATCAGTTAGAGAGAGGTATCAGTTAGAGAGAGAGGTATCAGTTAGAGAGGGGTATCAGTTAGAGAGGGGTATCAGGTAGAGAGAGGTATCAGTTAGAGACAGAGGTATCAGTTAGAGAGGGGTATCAGTTAGAGAGAGGCATCAGTTAGAGAGAGGTATCAGTTAGAGAGGGGTATCAGTTAGAGAGAGGTATCAGTTAGAGAGGGGTATCAGTTAGAGAGGGGTATCAGTTAGAGAGAGGTATCAGTCAGAGAGGGGTATCAGTCAGAGAGAGGTATCAGTCAGAGAGGGGTATCAGTTAGAGAGGGGTATCAGTTAGAGAGAGGTATCGGTTAGAGAGAGGTATCGGTTAGAGAGGGGTATCATTTAGAGAGGGGTATCAGTTAGAGATGGGTTTCAGTTAGAGAGAGGTATCAGTGAGAGAGGGGTATCAGTTCGAGAGAGGTATCAGTTAGAGAGAGGCATCGGTTAGAGAAGGGTATCATTTAGAGAGGGGTATCAGTTAGAGAGAGGTATCAGTTAGAGAGAGGTATCAGTTAGAGAGGGGTATCAGTTGGAGAGGGGTATCAGTTAGAGATGGGTTTCAGTTAGAGAGAGGTATCAGTTAGAGAGGGGTATCAGTTGGAGAGGGGTATCAGTTGGAGAGGGGTATCAGTTCGAGAGAGGTATCAGTTAGAGAGGGGTATCAGTTAGAGAGAGGTATCAGTTAGAGAGGGGTATCAGTTGGAGAGAGGTATCAGTTAGAGAGAGGTATCAGTTAGAGAGGGGTATCAGTTAGAGAGAGGTATCAGTTAGAGAGGGGTATCAGTTGGAGAGAGGTATCAGTTAGAGAGAGGTATCAGTTAGAGAGAGGCATCGGTTAGAGAGAGGCATCGGTTAGAGAAGGGTATCATTTAGAGAGGGGTATCAGTTAGAGAGAGGTATCAGTTAGAGAGGGGTATCAGTTAGAGAGAAGTATCAGTTAGAGAGAGGCATCAGTTAGAGAGAGGTATCAGTTAGAGAGGGGTATCAGTTCGAGAGACGTATCGGTTAGAGAGGGGTATCATTTAGAGAGGGGTATCAGTTAGAGATGGGTTTCAGTTAGAGAGAGGTATCAGTTAGAGAGGGGTATCAGTTGGAGAGGGGTATCAGTTGGAGAGGGGTATCAGTTCGAGAGAGGTATCAGTTAGAGAGGGGTATCAGTTAGAGAGAGGTATCAGTGAGAGAGGGGTATCAGTTGGAGAGAGGTATCAGTTAGAGAGAGGTATCAGTTAGAGAGAGGCATCGGTTAGAGAGAGGCATCGGTTAGAGAAGGGTATCATTTAGAGAAGGGTATCAGTTAGAGAGAGGTATCAGTTAGAGAGGGGTATCAGTTAGAGAGAGGCATCAGTTAGAGAGAGGTATCAGTTAGAGAGGGGTATCAGTTCGAGAGCGGTATCAGTTAGAGAGGGGTATCAGTTAGAGAGAGGTATCAGTTAGAGAGGGGTATCAGTTGGAGAGAGGTATCAGTTCGAGAGAGGTATCAGTTAGAGAGGGGTATCAGTTAGAGAGGGGTATCAGTTAGAGAGGGGTATCAGTTCGAGAGAGGTATCAGTTCGAGAGGGGTATCAGTTAGAGAGGGGTATCAGTTCGAGAGAGGTATCAGTTAGAGAGGGGTATCAGTTAGAGAGGGGTATCAGTTAGAGAGAGGTATCAGTTCGAGAGAGGTATCAGTTAGAGAGGGGTATCAGTTCGAGAGAGGTATCAGTTAGAGAGGGGTATCAGTTAGAGAGGGGTATCAGTTAGAGAGGGGTATCAGTTCGAGAGAGGTATCAGTTAGAGAGGGGTATCAGTTAGAGAGGGGTATCAGTTCGAGAGAGGTATCAGTTAGAGAGGGGTATCAGTTAGAGAGGGGTATCAGTTAGAGAGAGGTATCAGTTAGAGAGGGGTATCAGTTAGAGAGGGGTATCAGTTGGAGAGAGGTATCAGTTAGAGAGAGGTATCAGTTAGAGAGGGGTATCAGTTAGAGAGAGGTATCAGTTAGAGAGGGGTATCAGTTAGAGAGAGGTATCAGTTAGAGAGAGGTATCAGTTGGAGAGAGGTATCATTTAGAGAGGGGTATCAGTTCGAGAGGGGTATCAGTTAGAGAGGGGTATTAGTTAGAGAGAGGTATCAGTTAGAGAGGGGTATTAGTTAGAGAGGGGTATCAATTAGAGAGGGGTATCAGTTAGAGAGGGGTATCAGTTAGAGATGGGTTTCAGTTAGAGAGGGGTATCAGTTCGAGAGGGGTATCAGTTAGAGATGGGTTTCAGTTAGAGAGGGGTATCAGTTAGAGATGGGTTTCAGTTAGAGAGAGGTATCAGTTAGAAAGAGAGGTATCAGTTAGAGAGCGGTATCAGTTAGAGAGAGGCATCAGTTAGAGAGAGGCATCAGTTAGAGAGAGGTATCAGTTAGAGAGGGGTATCAGTTAGAGAGAGGCATCAGTTAGAGAGAGGTATCAGTGAGAGAGGGGTATCAGTTAGAGAGGGGTATCAGTTAGAGAGGGGTATCAGTTAGGGAGAGGTATCAGTTAGAGAGCACTATCAGTTAGAGAGGGGTATCAGTTAGAGAGAGGTATAGTTAGAGAGGGGTATCAGTTGGAGAGGGGTATCAATTAGAGAGGGGTATCAGTTAGAGAGGGGTATCAGTTCGAGGGAGGTATCAGTTGGAGAGGGGTATCAGTTAGAGAGAGGTATCAGTTAGAGAGAGGTATCAGTTAGAGAGGGGTATCAGTTAGAGAGAGGTATCAGTTAGAGAGAGGTATCAGTTAGAGAGGGGTATCAGTTAGAGAGAGGTATCAGTTAGAGAGAGGTATCAGTTAGAGAGGGGTATCAGTTAGAGAGTGGTATCAGTTAGAGAGGGGTATCAGTTAGAGAGGGGTATCAGTTAGAGAGAGGTATCAGTTCGATGGAGGTATCAGTTCGATGGAGGTATCAGTTAGAGAGAGGTATCAGTTGGAGAGAGGTATCAGTTAGAGAGAGGTATCATTTAGAGAGGGGTATCAGTTAGAGAGAGGTATCAGTTAGAGAGGGGTATCAGTTAGAGAGAAGTATCAGTTAGAGAGAGGCATCAGTTAGAGAGAGGTATCAGTTAGAGAGGGGTATCAGTTCGAGAGAGGTATCAGTTAGAGAGGGGTATCAGTTAGAGAGAGGTATCAGTTAGAGAGGGGTATCAGTTGGAGAGAGGTATCAGTTAGAGAGGGGTATCAGTTCGAGAGAGGTATCAGTTAGAGAGGGGTATCAGTTGGAGAGGGGTATCAGTTAGAGAGAGGTATCAGTTAGAGAGAGGTATCAGTTAGAGAGGGGTATCAGTTAGAGAGAGGTATCAGTTAGAGAGAGGTATCAGTTCGATGGAGGTATCAGTTCGATGGAGGTATCAGTTAGAGAGAGGTATCAGTTGGAGAGAGGTATCAGTTAGAGAGAGGTATCATTTAGAGAGGGGTATCAGTTCGAGAGAGGTATCAGTTAGAGAGGGGTATCAGTTAGAGAGAAGTATCAGTTAGAGAGAGGCATCAGTTAGAGAGAGGTATCAGTTAGAGAGGGGTATCAGTTCGAGAGAGGTATCAGTTAGAGAGGGGTATCAGTTGGAGAGAGGTATCAGTTAGAGAGGGGTATCAGTTAGAGAGGGGTATCAGTTAGAGAGGGGTATCAGTTCGAGAGAGGTATCAGTTAGAGAGGGGTATCAGTTAGAGAGGGGTATCAGTTAGAGAGAGCTATCAGTTAGAGAGGGGTATCAGTTAGAGAGGGGTATCAGTTGGAGAGAGGTATCATTTAGAGAGGGGTATCAGTTAGAGATGGGTTTCAGTTAGAGAGGGGTATCAGTTAGAGAGGGGTATCAGTTAGAGAGAGGTATCAGTTAGAGAGAGGTATCAGTTAGAGAGAGGTATCATTTAGAGAGGGGTATTAGTTAGAGAGAGGTATCAGTTAGAGAGAGGTATCAGTTAGAGAGGGGTATCAGTTAGAGAGAGGTATCAGTTAGAGAGAGGTATCAGTTGGAGAGAGGTATCAGTTAGAGAGAGGTATCAGTTAGAGAGGGATATCAGTTAGAGAGGTATCAGTTAGAGAGAGGTATCAGTTGGAGAGAGGTATCATTTAGAGAGGGGTATCAGTTAGAGAGGGGTATCAGTTAGAGAGGGGTATCAGTTAGAGAGAGGTATCAGTTAGAGAGGGGTATCAGTTAGAGAGGGGTATCAGTTAGAGAGAGGTATCAGTTAGAGAGGAGTATCAGTTAGAGAGAGGTATCAGTTAGAGAGAGGTATCAGTTGGAGAGAGGTATCATTTAGAGAGGGGTATCAGTTCGAGAGGGGTATCAGTTAGAGAGGGGTATCAATTAGAGAGAGGTATCAGTTGGAGAGAGGTATCATTTAGAGAGGGGTATCAGTTCGAGAGGGGTATCAGTTAGAGAGGGGTATCAGTTAGAGAGAGGTATCAGTTAGAGAGGGTTATTAGTTAGAGAGGGGTATCAATTAGAGAGGGGTATCAGTTAGAGAGGGGTATCAGTTAGAGATGGGTTTCAGTTAGAGAGGGGTATCAGTTCGAGATGGGTTTCAGTTAGAGAGAGGTATCAGTTAGAAAGAGAGGTATCAGTTAGAGAGCGGTATCAGTTAGAGAGAGGCATCAGTTAGAGAGAGGCACTAGTTAGAGAGAGGTATCAGTTAGAGAGGGGTATCAGTTAGAGAGAGGCATCAGTTAGAGAGAGGTATCAGTGAGAGAGGGGTATCAGTTAGAGAGGGGTATCAGTTAGAGAGGGGTATCAGTTAGAGAGGGGTATCAGTTAGAGAGGGGTATCAGTTAGGGAGAGGTATCAGTTAGAGAGCGCTATCAGTTAGAGAGGGGTATCAGTTAGAGAGAGGTATAGTTAGAGAGGGGTATCAGTTGGAGAGGGGTATCAATTGGAGAGGGGTATCAGTTAGAGAGGGGTATCAGTTCGAGGGAGGTATCAGTTAGAGAGAGGTATCAGTTAGAGAGGGGTATCAGTTAGAGAGAGGTATCAGTTAGAGAGAGGTATCAGTTAGAGAGGGGTATCAGTTAGAGAGAGGTATCAGTTAGAGAGGGGTATCAGTTGGAGAGGGGTATCAGTTAGAGAGAGGTATCAGTTCGATGGAGGTATCAGTTAGAGAGAGGTATCAGTTAGAGAGAGGTATCAGTTAGAGAGAGGTATCAGTTAGAGAGGGGTATCAGTTAGAGAGGGGTATCAGTTCGAGAGAGGTATCAGTTAGAGAGGGGTATCAATTAGGTAGGGGTATCAGTTAGAGATGGGTTTCAGTTAGAGAGAGGTATCAGTTAGAGAGAGGTATCAGTTCGAGAGAGGTATCAGTTAGAGAGGGGTATCAGTTCGAGAGAGGTATCAGTTAGAGAGGGGTATCAATTAGAGAGGGGTATCAGTTAGAGAGAGGTATCAGTTAGAGAGGGGTATCAGTTCGAGAGAGGTTTCAGTTAGAGAGGGGTATCAGTTCGAGAGAGGTATCAGTTAGAGAGGGGTATCAATTAGAGAGGGGTATCAGTTAGAGATGGGTTTCAGTTCGAGAGAGGTATCAGTTAGAGAGGGGTATCAGTTCGAGAGAGGTATCAGTTAGAGAGGGGTATCAGTTAGAGATGGGTTTCAGTTCGAGAGAGGTATCAGTTAGAGAGGGGTATCAGTTAGAGATGGGTTTCAGTTCGAGAGAGGTATCAGTTAGAGAGAGGTATCAGTTAGAGAGGGGTATTAGTTAGAGAGGGGTATCAGTTCGAGAGAGGTATCAGTTAGAGAGGGGTATCAGTTCGAGAGAGGTATCAGTTAGAGAGGGGTATCAGTTAGAGATGGGTTTCAGTTCGAGAGAGGTATCAGTTAGAGAGAGGTATCAGTTAGAGAGAGGTATCAGTTAGAGAGGGGTATCAGTTCGAGAGAGGTATCAGTTAGAGAGGGGTATTAGTTAGAGAGGGGTATCAGTTAGAGAGGGGTATCAATTAGAGAGGGGTATCAGTTAGAGATGGGTTTCAGTTAGAGAGAGGTATCAGTTAGAGAGGGGTATCAGTTAGAGAGAGGTATCAGTTAGAGAGAGGTATCAGTTCGAGAGATCAGTTTAATGTTATCGTTTACTGATCTGGAAACTCTCGTACCCCAGGCCCGATTCCCCTTTGCCAATCGAGAGGGGATTTGGGAGCGGTGTTTTACAGAGGGAGGGGGCCGTCTCAGATCGAAAGTCCTTCGCGGTCCCCTCACTTCAGCAAGGACGTCGAGACCCTCGGAGAGGGGGCGGAGGAGATGTACCAGAACGGCCCTCCGGGGGTGGGGCGGGGGGACGAGGGTCCTCAGTTAACGGGGAGAGACTGGGATCGTCCTCAGAGCGGAGAAGGTTAAGAGGGGGGACTCGATCGAGGGGTTCACAATCACGAGGGGGGTTTCGACAGAGTCAATGAGGAGGGAGCGTCCCCCAATTGGGGCAGGAGGGTCGGTCACCAGAGGACCGAGGAGTTAAAGACAATCGGCAAATTTGGACCGACCTTTCTCCCATTACCTCGAACCGGGAGACTTGAGAAAAACACTTGTCACTCACAATTCCCGTTCAGTCGGTAATAGGGCTCATCGCAGCTGTACGTGCTCCGGGATTTGAAAACAGTGGACGAGAATTTCACACGACCGTTCCTCACCGTTCCAGGATTTCCGCAGTCCACAGCTGTGAGGAGAGATAGACGGCCAGTCACCGGCAGCAAAGTATGAACTGCACCCTCAAGCGGACAATATCAGCCAGGTGAGGAGATATCAGCTTGGTCAAAGAGGGAGGTTTATTTGCAGAGAGTCCGCAAGGAAGTGAGGTTCCAGGGAGGGAATTCCAGAGCTCGGGGCCCGGGCAGCTGGAGGAACGCCGCCAATGTTGGAGCGATGGGAATCGGTGGGGGGTGGCGGGGGGGGGGGAGAGGCCAGAATCGGAGGGAACGCAGAGATCTCGGGGGGGGGGGTCGTAGGAGGTTACAGGGATAGGGAGCGAGGAGGCCATGGAGGGGATTTGAAGAGGAGGATGAGAATTGTCGGGGGCTGGAGGAGGTTACAGAGATAGGGAGGGGGTTGCGAGGGCCATGGAGGGATTTGAAGAGGAGGATGAGAATTGTCGGGGGCTGGAGGAGGTTACAGAGATAGGGAGGGGGGGCGAGGAGACCATGGAGGGATTTGAACAGGAGGATGAGAATTGTAGGGGGCTGGAGGTGGTTACAGAGATAGGGAGGGGGGACGAGGGCCATGGAGGGATTTGAAGAGGAGGATGAGAATTGTAGGGGGCTGGAGGAGGTTACAGAGATAGGGAGGGAGGAGCGAGGGCCATGGAGGGGATTTGAACAGGAGGATGAGAATTGTAGGGGGCTGGAGGAGGTTACAGAGATAGGGAGGGTGGGACGAGGGGCCATGGAGGGATTTGAAGAGGAGGATGAGAATTGTCGAGGGCTGGAGGAGGTTACAGAGATAGGGAGGGGAGGGCGAGGGCCATGGAGGGATTTGAACAGGAGGATGAGAATTGTAGGGGGCTGGAGGAGGTTACAGAGATAGGGAGGGGGGACGAGGAGACCATGGAGGGATTTGAAGAGGAGGATGAGAATTGTAGGGGGCTGGAGGAGGTTACAGAGATAGGGAGGGGAGGGCAAGGGCCATGGAGGGATTTGAAGAGGAGGATGAGAATTGTAGGGGGCTGGAGGAGGTTACAGAGATAGGGAGGGAGGGGCGAGGGCCATGGAGGGATTTGAAGAGGAGGATGAGAATTGTAGGGGGCTGGAGGAGGTTACAGAGATAGGGAGGGAGGGGGCGAGGGCCATGGAGGGATTTGAAGAGGAGAATGAGAATTGTAGGGGGCTGGAGGAGGTTACAGAGATAGGGAGGGTGGGACGAGGGGCCATGGAGGGATTTGAAGAGGAGGATGAGAATTGTCGAGGGCTGGAGGAGGTTACAGAGATAGGGAGGGGAGGGCGAGGGCCATGGAGGGATTTGAAGAGGAGGATGAGAATTGTAGGGGGCTGGAGGAGGTTACAGAGATAGGGAGGGAGGGGGGCGAGGAGACCATGGAGGGATTTGAACAGGAGGATGAGAATTGTAGGGGGCTGGCGGAGGTTACAGAGATAGGGAGGGGGGACGAGGAGACCATGGAGGGATTTGAACAGGAGGATGAGAATTGTAGGGGGCTGGAGGAGGTTACAGAGATAGGGAGGGAGGGGGCGAGGGCCATGGAGGGATTTGAACAGGAGGATGAGAATTGTAGGGGGCTGGAGGTGGTTACAGAGATAGGGAGGGAGGGGGGCGAGGGCCATGGAGGGATTTGAAGAGGAGGATGAGAATTGTAGGGGGCTGGAGGAGGTTACAGAGATAGGGAGGGGGGGCGAGGGCCATGGAAGGATTTGAACAGGAGGATGAGAATTGTAGGGGGCTGGAGGAGGTTACAGAGATAGGGAGGGGGGGCGAGGGCCATGGAGGGATTTGAAGAGGAGGATGAGAATTGTAGGGGGCTGGAGGAGGTTACAGAGATAGGGAGGGGGGACGAGGGGCCATGGAGGGATTTGAACAGGAGGATGAGAATTGTAGGGGGCTGGAGGAGGTTACAGAGATAGGGAGGGGGGCCGAGGAGACCATGGAGGGATTTGAACAGGAGGATGAGAATTGTAGGGGGCTGGAGGAGGTTACAGAGATAGGGAGGGGGGACGAGGAGACCATGGAGGGATTTGAACAGGAGGATGAGAATTGTCGGGGGCTGGAGGAGGTTACAGAGATAGGGAGGGAGGGGCGAGGGCCATGGAGGGATTTGAACAGGAGGATGAGAATTGTAGGGGGCTGGAGGAGGTTACAGAGATAGGGAGGGGAGGGCGAGGGCCATGGAGGGATTTGAAGAGGAGGATGAGAATTGTAGGGGGCTGGAGGAGGTTACAGAGATAGGGAGGGGAGGGCGAGGGCCATGGAGGGATTTGAAGAGGAGGATGAGAATTGTAGGGGGCTGGAGGAGGTTACAGAGATAGGGAGGGGAGGGCGAGGGCCATGGAGGGATTTGAACAGGAGGATGAGAATTGTAGGGGGCTGGAGGAGGTTACAGAGATAGGGAGGGAGGGGAGCGAGGGCCATGGAGGGATTTGAAGAGGAGGTTGAGAATTGTAAAAGAGAAGACTGAGGGGTGACCTGATGGAGGTCTTTAAGATTATGAAGGGGTTCGATAGGGTAGACGTAGAGAAGATATTTCCAATTGTGGGGGAGAGACCAGAACTCGGGGGGGGGCCATAAATATAAGAGAGTCACTAATAAATCCAATCGGGGAATTCAGGAGAAACTTCTTTCCCCAGAGAGCGGTGGGAATGTGGAACTCGCTCCCACAAGGAGTAGTCGAGGGGAATAGTGGAGATGGATTTAAGGGGGAAGCTGGATAGACACATGAGGGAGAAAGGAATGGAAGGATATGGGGAGAGGGGGGAGACGGAGGAGGGGAGGGAGGAGGCTCGTGTGGAGCATGAGCACCAGCATGGAGCATGATGGGCCGAACGGCCTGATTCTCTGCCGTGAAATGTGAAGTCCCTCGACAGACCAAAGGAGGGGATTAACGCATTGGGTTCGACCCCAACTGGAGAATCGGGTCCGATTCTGGGCCCCTGCACTTCAGGAAGGATGTCGAGACCCTCGGAGAGGGGGCGGAGGAGATTTACCAGAGCGGTCCCCGGGGTTGGCGGCGGGGGGGACGAGGGTCTTCGGTTAACGTGGAGAGACTGGGGAAGTCCAGGATCCCCGTCTGCTTTTTTAACCGCTTTCTCAACCTGCCCTGCCACCTTCAACGATTTGTGGACATAAACCCCACCCCACCCCGATCTCTCCGTTCCTGTACCCCCTTTTACAGCTGTGCCCTCTAGTTTATATTGCCTCTCCTCGTTCTTCCTACCAAAATGTATCACTTCGCACTTCCCTGCGTTAAATTTCATCTGCCACGTGTCCGCCCGTTCCACCAGCCTGTCTACATCCTCTTGAGGTCTCTCGCTATCCTCCTCTCTGTTTACCACCCTTCCAAGTTTTGTGTCACCTGCAAATTTGGAAAGTGTACCCCCCAAGTCTAAACCATTAATATATGTCAAGAAAAGCAGTGGGTCCCAGCACCGAGCCCTGGGGAACACCACTGTGCACCTCCCTCCGGTCCGAAAAACGACCGCTCACCTCTACTCTCTGTTTCCTGTCCCTTAGCCAATTCTGTATCCATGTTGCTACTGCCCCCTTTATTCCACGGGCCGCCATCTTGATGTTAAGCTGACCGCGCGGCACTTTATCAAAGTCCAGATATATCACATCAACTACACCGCCCTCAACGCTCCTCCCTGTTGCCTCATCTCAAAACTCAATCAAAGTTAGTTAAACACGATTTGCCTTTAACAAATCCGAGCCGGCTTTCCCCAATCAATCCACCCTCGTCCGGGCGACTGTTAACTCTGTCCCGGATTAAAAGTTTCCCCGCCATCGAGGTTAAACTGACCGGCCTGGGTTTATCCTTAAACCCTTTCTTTGAAAGAGGGAGTAACATTCGCAATTCTCCAGCCCTCTGGCACCACCCCCCGTATCTACGGACGTTTGCAAGATTATAGAATCATAGAATCATAGAAGTTTACAACATGGAAACAGGCCCTTCGGCCCAACATGTCCATGTCGCCCAGTTTATACCACTAAGCTAGTCCCAATTGCCTGCACTTGGCCCATATCCCTCTATACCCATCTTACCCATGTAACTGTCCAAATGCTTTTTAAAAGACAAAATTGTACCCGCCTCTACTACTGCCTCTGGCAGCTCGTTCCAGACACTCACCACCCTTTGAGTGAAAAAATTGCCCCTCTGGACCCTTTTGTATCTCTCCCCTCTCACCTTAAATCTATGCCCCCTCGTTATAGACTCCCCGACCTTTGGGAAAAAATTTTGACTATCGACCTTATCTATGCCCCTCATTATTTTATAGACTTCTATAAGATCACCCCTTAACCTCCTACTCCCCAGGGAAAAAAGTCCCAGTCTGTCCAACCTCTCCCTATAAGTCAAACCATCAAGTCCCGGTAGCATCCTAGTAAATCTTTTCTGCACTCTTTCTAGTTTAATAATATCCTTTCTATAATAGGGTGACCAGAACTGTACACAGTATTCCAAGTGTGGCCTTACTAATGTCTTGTACAACTTCAACAAGACATCCCAACTCCTGTATTCAATGTTCTGACCAATGAAACCAAGCATGCCGAATGCCTTCTTCACCACCCTATCCACCTGTGACTCCACTTTCAAGGAGCTATGAACCTGTACTCCTAGATCTCTTTGTTCTATAACTCTCCCCAACGCCCTACCATTAACGGAGTAGGTCCTGGCCCGATTCGATCTACCAAAATGCATCACCTCACATTTATCTAAATTAAAGTCCATCTGCCATTCATCGGCCCACTGGCCCAATTTATCAAGATCCCGTTACAATCCTAGATAACCTTCTTCACTGTCCACAATGCCACCAATCTTGGTGTCATCTGCAAACTTACTAACCA